>NW_021318648.1:566710-660469 GCF_001605985.2 Dendrobium catenatum
CCCTCTCTCTCTCTCTCTCTCTCTCTCTCTCTCGGCTTGGGGTCGGTACAGGCAGAGGAGGAGCTTCTGGTTGGAGCTGCCGAAGGGAGCTGGGACTTCGATTTGAGCTCGACAGTGGGAAGGGAGGTGGAGTTCGGGAGGTCGGGTGTTGAGCAGGAGACGGGATCGGAAGAGGTTGGGGCTTCCGATCGGCTTCGGGTTCGGCCGGCTGAGAGGAGAAGTCGGGAGGAATTCGGGAGCTTGGAGGGGTTCGGTTGTGTGGAAATGGAACGAGAGAAGAGCAGCCGGAGGTATCCGCTCGATTGGCTTTTAAAGGCGTCGAAGAGTGACGATCGAGAGCGGGATTCATGCAGGAATTGCGGAGATGAGACGCAAGCGGCGCCGACTCAGCGTATCCTCGGCTGGATTCGTGGACCCGATGGCTTACAGGTATTCTGACTTTTTTTTTTTTGTTCTGTTGGTGAATACCTAGAGGTCAACACATAAATTTGCATCTAACTTTGAACTGCGCATATCTGAATTAAAATTTCTAGAACGTTAAAGTTCAGTTCGAAGTACCTGATTAGCAATAAATTTTTGTACTTCCGCTTCTGTCAGTGAGCTGTTTGCAGTGCGAACAACATAGGCGATAGGAACCTCACCAGCTTCAACATCAGGAAATCTGGGATTGTATAAACAGCCAATATTTATCAGTTTTTCTCTTGAACCGAATACTGGCAAGCACATTCACAGTCAGATTATGCAAAGTTTATAACTTACGGAATGACAACAGCATCTATTATATCCGGATGAGATAGCAGCAGCCCCTCAAGTTCAGCAGGTGCAACCTAACAAAAGTCTCAAGTTTCTTATGCATACAGCTCACTAGTAAAAGGAAGAATAATTGGCAGCATTTCACAAATTTTGCACAATAAGAAAACTAATTAAACAGCATGACTAGTCATAATTTACGTATGCTATTGAAATGGTAATAAGAAAAGAAGTTTCTTCATAGATAAATATGAAAAAGAAAAGTTAGCGTGCAACCTTAATCAAAAACATGTTGACGACAATCATAAAGCTAACTGTGGCGGAGTATGGATTATACATATAGTTATATATCTATCTATATACTAACCTGTGTCATTTTGATAGGATTTTGATAGGAAACACTAGTAGATCTCAAGTATTTCATGTCAATCTTTGAAAAACAGCGAGAATTCTCAACAAAAATCCACACCAAATCATGAAAACATTAAACAATATGTATTATTTGATAAAAGGGAAACAGAAAATAGCAAGATACAATTGATCATCTACTCGAGAGTAGGATCTATCTCTCCCAAATCTCTAGATACCGCTACAGCCCAAAAGAAAACCTAAATCTAAGAGGTCTCAAATTTCAGCCGAATTCAAGATGCCCTAATCCTAGGAAAACAAATTATTTAATGCATACAATCAAAAAAGAAATCTCTAAACAGACCCTACATTCAAATTTCCCTCCCAGCTGAATCGGAGTATAGGAGAGGCGGAGAAATCCCGCCTTTATCAGTGTGAACTGGTCCCTACGGGACCGGTCTAACACATTTGCATTAGTTTTCTCAGAACCATTATATTCACAATGAGTAGGCGTCATACTTGTCTAGACCACAAGGTGATGCCGTTAATAAAACCTCGGAACTCTGCTAGGATGTTTTTTTGCAAATAATAATAAGAGGGTGATGAAATTAATTTGAAGCAAAATTGACAACTTAAGGACTACTTGTGATATCTTCTTATACATCCAATTCTATTTATCGGAGATACAAATATAACTGTATTGATTCATTAAAAACTTGTCCTCTTTGGATTGTCATATGGCCTTTTGCTCATGTACTTTCATAAACTTTTTTTTTTTTTTTGTACTTTCATAAACTTAGTTCACCACTAGCTTGATTAATGTTTGTCTGAATAAGATTTTGGGCATTGACATTTGAACGGATATATTTGTTGTTCCTCTAAATTGAGCCTTGTAGAAAAATGATTCCCGGCACATTTTAAAGCATCCCCTGGTCACTATCTCTCCTAGGGTAATAGATGGGGACTCCTTTTCAGTACAACAGAAAAAGTTTAGACCCGGTGCTATTCATGTCACTCCAATCTTAGGAATGGTTTAAAGGTCAACAACTAGTTCAAGCCCTGGGCTTGCTTATGGCTTAACCAAAGTTTGCATCTTCATATAGGTTTTTTTTTTGGGACATTTAGGTCAATTAAGGCAAACTGACACACACATATACATAAAGACTCGAGCCTAAGACCTCTTAGTTGGTAGCCTAAGCTCTCAACCAATAGTCCAACATGAGTTGTGTTATCTTGATATAGGTTAGTTAGCCTCTCAAACTCAACTTCTAGTTCATTTACAAGAAAAGCTCGCCTCACCTGCATCATAATCAGAGATCTAATGACGACCTTTTATGTCCCACTTAAAATATCTAATCAATTCATCTTCATAATTGCATTAGCATTTTCTTAAGAATAAAACTTATTTTTAATATTTTCTTTATGATTTGAAGTTATTGTTGCCGCAATAACAAAAAGCATAGTTAGTTATTTCAAACCTAGCACCTATTCAATCATTTAATTTAATCCAACAAAAACCATTTAATTTATACTATCTATCTACACACCATTGTAAGCACACACCTTGTAATGTACATCATATAGACGACAAGTGATCACAAGAAACCGATCCGATAATCAAAGAATAATCAAAATTTCCTTAGTTAAACTATTTTCTTAATTTTGTTTTACATCCATGTTTTGACTTAGAAGAATGTATCAAAATAGTAAGAACATTGAATCATATTCATATATATATATATATATATATATATCCCAAACTTTACTAGAAAGTATGGATCAAGCCTAATAGAGAAAGAAAAGAGATAAAAAGAAAAGAATATAGAGAAATTTAGGAGATTTTATTATATTTCTATCAAACATTAATACATGCTAATTTGACTTAAGTTAATCATCATATGTCAGGCCCTTCCTTTGACCCTGTATATATAGATTTTGATGAAGGTACAACATTATAGGAATGTCTACATTATAATAATATAAAAACAACAACAATAACATCAAACTTTTATCCCATTATATTATAATAATACAAGTAAATTATATACTTAACAAAGTTTGCCGGAAAAAAAAAAACTAAGCCCTTCTATTTGATAGTAGTCCAACTGCTTTGACAACTAACTCATGATAATTTCCAAGCTGACAGCCTGACATGAATTTCCTCCCGTCTTCTTTAGATTTACTATTGTTTTTTGTTGAGATGGAAGTGATTTCACAATCTCATGTTTTACAACTTTTCTAATTTGCTATGAAAACATAAGGAAAAATGCTTGCAATAATAGCAAGTACATGAAAGCAAAGTTAAAGACAATAAAGAGTATATTCAAGACGATCTTGAGAGAAGTTCTAATATATATATATATATATATATATATATATATATATATTAGTTCATTAGATTTATCTTTATTTTATTTAAATGAAACTCATTTTTTAAGCTAAGTGTTAAGGCATTTCATTAAGTGTGAATAATCCATCGACTGGAGCCTGAGCTTTCATTAAATGATTAAACTAATCTAGCTTTTTCTTTGCTATTGAATGTTCATTTAAGAAATAAACTTCTACTTTTGATCTAAGTTATCACATGTCGAGCTTGTATCTTGAAGTTTGGCAGCCTCAAGTAGAATAATGATTGTTGACTTTTAGAATAAATGTTTTAAATAGCTTCCTGATATATAGTTGAATGAATTTAGATTAAATACTTTAAATATTTTAAATCTCAATTGCTCTATAGTGTCCATCAGACCCTTACAATGGTCTAATGAAGGAATCTTCAGCTTAATTGTTGAGATTTCTGTAAGAATATCTGCATAGAATGAAGTGTGCATTTAATATTTTGCATGATTTTTTATAAATACAACCATAGGATGCTTCCGTGGAGGGTTAGCTATCGGGACTGATGTTGTTGAGGCAGTGCTGTGAAGTAAAGTTCCAGCATCCCATAATTGACATAACTGGCTACTGGTGTGGTTTTCCTAAGCATAATGTTCATAAGTGCATCCATCTTGCCCTAGATGTCTTAGAACTAGGCGAGGAGCCCCAGTGCGTTTGACTTGTAAAAAGTGCCCTATACATCATTTTTGGATCCTGTCACAAAAATGGCAGAGCTGGCGGTGAGTCACAATGATCTAATTATCCCTCCATCGGACTTCTTCGACAAGCTTACAGAATCACAATGAGGGTACGGAAAGATGTTAACCTGCACGTGATCTGCTCAACCAATCATGTCAAAGGCAATCAGATGGATGCTTATTGACCTTGTCAGATTGTCATAAAGCTTGCTGAGAATTATTTGAATGGGTTAGGAAAGAGTTATGAGCAACTAGGTTGAACATTTTGGATCCTATTATGGTCTGCTTGTTATAGTTGTAGGATTAGGCAAAGGGTTCTTGGAAAAGGGCTAGTGCGACGTTCAAGGAGCTGTATTTAGTTTAATTAGTTATGTCTGATATGAGCTAAGGCAATATTAATTGGTTTCCTTTGAAGCCATTTAGACGATCCAGGTTGAGCGCAAGAAATGAGATGTCACATCATCATTGAGTGGATTGTCATTTGTAAGTATACCTTCATCAGTGAAACCGATTAGTGTCGACTCCATTGAAGATCATGAAGTCGGCGCAGCAGACACTTCGCCTTACCAAAGTTTCTTTAGGCTTATCTGCCTACAGTGTTTAAAATTGCGTAATCGGTACTGAGGCATTTTTCGTTCGTGAGGCGAGGCGTAAGCCTCAAAATCAAAAGATTGCATAAACATTAAAAGATAAGTTTTTTATATACTAATGAGTAAATAATATATAAAATATAAAAAGACACAATATATGAAGTGAAATCAAAATATCCCAATAATATGAAATATAGTTCAACTCAAACTCTATCTTTCCCAAATCACAGTATTCTTTCATTAACATATAATTCCAAAAATAAATAGCAATGACATATCACATAAGAACTCATAAGTCATCAGCGCTGTCATCACTAAGGGGGTCTTCATTTGAATCATTATTATGATGAACTTCTCTCTCCCCTTCCTCCTCTCCTATAGAGTTCAATGTCTCCCAATCAGCTCCTTCCTCAATATTACTTATCTTCCTCTTCCATAAATATTTTTGAACAATATCAAAATAAATAATAGCGTAATACATTAATAAAAGTCTAAGAAAACTATATTATTTATATATCTTTTTTGATTTATTCTTGAGTTGTGGTGGATGTAGATGATTTATGATCATCAAAGAAATCAATGTTTAAATCTTCATTTTGTAATTCAGACGACATCACTTCAACTTCATCATCAGATGCCACATCCTCACAAAGCAAAGATCTTCATCATCCATTAATCCTTTTTTCTTCAAGTTCCTATCTCTGAGTTTCCTATTGTATGTAATGTACACCAACGAATTTATCCTCAATGTCGACAAACGATTTCTCCTCTTTGTATGTACTTGGTTATAGGTACTCCAAATTTTTTCACAGCCAGATGAAGAGCATGTCAAGCCAAAAACTTACACAGCAAAATGCTATAATTCTGGAGTCTCATCACCAAACTGAATTCACCACTTAACTAACATTTACATAAAAGAGTTTAATTAGTGCACAAAGAACAACTTTTATATAAATATTTAAAACATTAAATGAAATTACCTGGAGATCGTTTGGCAATTATATCATTTACTTGTTGTAATCCAAAAAAAGCCTTCTTTGTTTCTAAAAGGTACCAATTGCATGTCAACATTTAATCTTTCAGTTGCATCACTTATCAGCTGATCCATGCAATGATATAATCCCAACTTTATTTTAGGGTTTGTAGACTTATTTTCTGCATATTGATACTGAGGGTTTAAGTAATAGTCTGCTACATACAAGTGTCAGTGAAGCTGTAGCTCCCACCTATCATCAATAATATTCCAAATTTCCCTAAAGCTTCCCTCTTCGCCTCCTAAGTCGCAGACAATCATCTATTTAGCTTCATCCATAGCACTGTAGATGAAACCCATTGTAAGTTTATTCTTTACATCCATCATCCTTAAAACTTGAACCAAAGGTCTAGTGGTTGTAATTGCGTACCAAGATACTTTGCAAAATCTATCATTTAAAACAATCTTTATAATCTCTTTTCCCTCAGCCTTCTTCGCCTAAGCACAACTCAACCAATGTGTGAATGTGAACATATACTCTAAAGGTTATCTAGCATTCATCATACTCTCTAATGTCAAATAAGCGGTGGAAATCTTGTTGTTGTTGGCCTTAGAATTTCTTTCTTTAAAAATTTTCTCATAAGAGTCAGAACTCAAGAGTGGTTGTAAATAAACTTAATTATTTTATTTGCTTTAGTAAGTGTATTCTTGTGTTGAGGTAACTTCCCAAGCTTTTTAAGAATCAGATCTATGCAATGTGCAGCACATAGAGTCCAACACAGATATTTCCTCTTCTCCATAAATTTTTCCCCTACAGCCTTTTAAGTACTTGCATTATCTGTAACCACTTGTACAACCAACTGTTCTCTAACCTCCTCAACAATGCTATCTAATAATCAAAGTATGAACTCAGCATCTTTGACCTGGTCATATGCTTCAACTGAACTTAAAAATACAATACCATAAATATTATGATACGCCCTAGGGTTTCACCAATTCGATTTTGCCCTAATTTCTCTCAAATGAGCATGAGAGGAACAAAACAAGATCAAAAGCGAAGATTTTCCACGGTAAAATCCTTAGAGTTGTGCACTTTAATGATTTTCGGATTAGGGCACAATCCCTCCAAAACTTTGAAAGAAAACTCTCAAAATTAGAGCACAATCATAAAAAAGAGAAGGGAATCCATTTAGTATTGAAAGGGAAGCAAGTTCAACACAAAAGAAAGATACAATTTGTCCACTTCGAGAAGGACAAGGTCTCCCACTACAAACCCTAGAAAAGTAAGAGAAGGAAACTAAGAGGCTAAGAGAAAACTCCAAATGCATAACCCTAGAAATCCCCCCTTAATCCCTACATATAGCAAGAAAAAGACCCAACCAAACCCACTAGTGGGCTGCCCAAGCTGAACCGCCCGGCTCAGGCTAGACCTGAGCCAAACCGGTCCAGAAATGGACCGGTTCCGCTCAAGCCGCTCGGCCCGTCCCGCTCCGCTGCGCCATCCCGCGTCCCTGCTTCGGCGGGTCGAACGGCGCGGCGCTTCCGCGCGCCGCGGGGTCACCGGCCCTCCCTCTGCCGGTCGGCGTCGGCGGTGGTCGGCGGTGGCCCGCATCATATTATTAATGAGGATGTTGATCAAACTACTACATTTTATATTAGACTACCCATCTAACATAATTGTTACACCTGTTTGAGCCCATCTTCTGTGTAGTAGGATGTCAATCCTCTGATGTTTGCACCATATAATGATTCATGGTACCACTATCACCCATAGATGAAATGGGCTTCATCGAAGAAGATGAATCCCTAACGCTACGCTCACTCCCATAGTAGGAGCCAACATCAACTCTGTCCTCAAACTACTTCTGTGCAAGATGATTTGTAGAATGTATTCATGTATGACTTTACCTCATCCCTTACAGTATTAAGCACTATAGAGCATTGTGCAACATTATTGTGAGACCCAGAAAGGTGATCATTCATTCTTGTCACACCACCATTCACAACTTTGTCACAGTAATTGTATTTTAGACATACATATGTTTTATCATTGCCTCCTACATCCACCTGAGTGATATGTTTCCATGTTGGATACTTTATATGACCTAGTGCAGCTTTATCCTTACTTCTGACAATCCTTTATGAGAAGAATATAAAATACAAGATCAAAACATCAAGCCGCTATAAAAAAAATAACCTAATTTATACACATATCTATTGAGCATCTTATAGACTTATACTTCTTATTATGCATGCCTAAACCACATATCCACATAAACATAAGTCTAACAAAAAGAGATCTAAATATTACATAAATAAAAAGTCCTATCATTTTCATTTTCTTACACTATCAATGACAAACACTCAATTAAATGACATTGAAAATTGTATACAAAATTTTTTTGTATCATAGAAGATCAAAACATTCTTTGTGCATATTCATATTACATGTAGTACACCTCTCATACTAAAATTTTTAGCATTAATTTATACACATATTACATAAATAAAAAAGTCCTATCATTTTCATTTTCTTACACTATCAATGACAAACACTCAATTAAATGACATTGAAAATTGTATACAAAATTTTTTTGTATCATAGAAGATCAAAACATTCTTTGTGCATATTCATATTACATATAGTACACCTCTCATACTAAAATTTTTAGCATTAATTTATACACATATCTATTGATCATCTCATACTTTTTATTATGCATGCCTAAACCACATGTCCACATAAACATAAGTCTAACAAAAAAGATCTAAATATTACATAAATAAAAAAGTCCTATTATTTTCATTTTCTTACACTATCAATGACAAACATTCAATCAAATGACATTGAAAATTGTATGTATAAAACAAAGCAAGATTGCATAAAATTTAAAAGAAAAAAAATTCGCCAAAAATGAATGAAAACCAAAGGAAGATGTCGATAAATGTGATGGTATAACAATATCATGTTCATGTGATGGTATAAATTCTTTTAGCTTTCTGGTGTGAATCAATTCTTCGAGATTTTAGAGAAATGAATAATCATCTATATCATGTTCATTATCTTTATGGAATACATAACACTTCAATGGATCTCTAGCATCTGCTTCTTCCCTAATTGGCATTGCTTGTAATAAATACTCTTTATTGTGAATCACATACATGATTTCAACAAGAGAAACACAAAGAGGTGTGAATGATGGATATTGATGAAATGACAATGACATCTCGCACATGACAGCACCACAGTTCCTTTGATTTTGATATCACCTCCCGAGGCAATCATCTTAATTATGCAATCCTTGCTGATAATGGTAATATTGTTGATGTCGCAGCTTCATCCGATTTTTTTCCAATTATTTCAAAGCCAACTTCATTAACTCGAGTAAGTCACCATGAATTCCCCGCTGAACCAGAGTCATGTGGCCTAGATGATAAAGCAATAGATATCTGGTTGCACTCCTCCAAATGTAAATTATAGTTGGTAATTTCCAACAACTCGATCAATATTTTTAGTTGCTTCCGCCAACGTTGGTTTTAAGCCTTCCAATTTTAACATCTCGCATTGAAATAGGATAAAGAAGCTATTTAGTGACTCGCCCTGTCCTTGGTTTCATATTCAAAAGAGCTTGAGCACTCTTCACAGTTTATAGGCACCAACATATTAATTCACAATGTCCTTCTTAAACTAATAATAAAAGGTAATACTTCCAAATGGAAGGAGTAAGAAACATCTTAATAGTACCTCTTTGAAGTTTGTCAAAAATAATTAGCAATTAAGCATTATCATTAATAAGTGGTTAGATCGATGTAGGTGGGAAGGTCAACGGGATTCAACTTCCCTCTATACAAATCTAGGCTAGAGATTCAAAGGAGATTTTGCCTCCACATTATCTATAAAGAAGGCATTCAATAACTAAGGTCAAGTATGCAATGCTTAATTCATTTGGACTTGCACAACTTAAGATTAGAATAATTCAAGAATAAAGCTACGAGCAAATTCAAACAACGAAATAAAATATTCAGTAGTTATCCAATTAGGCTTAAATCACATGATGAGAGTTTGAAGCTTCCAAAATAAATAGAAAATAACACAACACATAGTAGTTTCAAATTAATCCCTAATCTAACAATGAGAATTAGGATGCATTGAAAGTGCGCTCAAATCCTACGATTACTAAGCTTAAGCAAGAGCAGTTGAAAGAACCCGTCGTGACTGCAATCAAACCAATGAGAATTTAGACTAAAAGGAATAAGACGCAAGGGAAAAGAGAAACCTTCATTAGGGAGAGGTGGAGATCCTCCATTTGACGCCTTCGAAGTGTTCGTCAATGGCTTCTGTCAAAGCAAATAAGATGCGCTCCACGTAGTCTTCGACAGTGTGGTCAATCTCCGGATTCACGTCGAAGAAGGTGGATCGTAGGATGTCGGTGAAGCCGTCTTAGTCCCAAGTGATGCCGTATTCAGTCTCCGGATCCGTCATTCATGGATGGTTGAAAGAAGAACCACCTTAATCTTTGGTACACCTCTCAAACGATAGCAAGAGAAAGAAGTTTCTCTTACAATCTTGTAGAGAAAAGAGCCCAAATCAAAACTTGAAATAAGTTTCTGGTTTTGCTAATAATGGGGAGGGAATTTGGAAAGAAAAAAAAAATCAAGACAAGGGCTTGAGAGAATTTCGGCCAGCAGCAGAGAGGGTTGGGCAGTCTTTCCAAAGTGATTGGCTGCACTTGTGGAAAGTTTTCAAAGCCCAGCAATGAGGAGAAGGGGCCGGCGGGATAAGGAAGTAGAGGTGGAATAGTTTCCTAATTCCAATGCCAGATTTTAAGGAAGTATTCAATGCTTGGCTCCTTTGAAATATTCGGCTGTTATAGTCTTGGGAATACTTCTAAAAAAAGGGGAAAGGTGATTAGGAAATATTTCCTAATCTAAGCCACAGGGAAGGCGACTGACTGCATTAGGGGACCAAGGAGCAGTTAATGTGATGAATTAAGGCCACTAGATTTGAAATTTGGAATTAGGAAAGTGGGGTAATAAATCCAATTTGAATTTAAAATTCAAATTGATTGAAATTAAGCACTTTCATAAAATAGGTGAACTAAATTAAGAAAGAAAATTTGAATTTCAAATTAATAAGATTTGAATTCAAACTCATCCAAATTCGTCCCAACCCAAATTAGGGAGGAGGATGGCAAAGGGGAAGGGGAGACTCACGGGTTGGATGTGGGAGGGGGCCGGCGGGTGAGGGAGTTGGCTGTGGGCTTGGAGAGGGAGGATGGGGCTTTGGATGGGGTGAGAACCGGCGGCGAGGGTGGAGGGAGAGGCAAGGGAATAAAGAAAAGGATTGAACCACGAACCCGACTTATCTAGGTTGGTGGGTAGTGCGCAAATCTCCCTCTCTTAGGGATCTCTCCAAGGTTCTCTCCAAGCTCTCTCAATGCTCTCAAACACAAGTGCAGGAAAATTTTATTATAATCATTTATTAATCAAAATAGAACAAAGTGGGGCTTTAAATAGCCTCATACAAATGACTCAAAACAAAAGACAAAAATGTCCTTTGGGTTTACATACGATAACTCCCATAAGAGGGGTACAACGGGAAATAATAAAGCACACCTAAGCAAATAACAAAATACATGAATAATAAAATACACCAATGACTTAGAAATATAAAGACTCGATCGTGGCCGTAGATCGGCGGCTACGTTTCAGATAAACTTTTCATGATGATCTGATGTCCCCATCGAGACTTCATGACACAATGAGAAAAAGAAGTATGGGCAATACCTTTTGCAAAGAGATAGGTCCGTCACTTTTCAAAGTAGAGGCGAGTGCTTAGAAACTCAATTTTCACTTATGTAGAAAAGATTCATAAGACCCTTTCACTAGAGGAATTCAATGCAAGGTTTGGTTCTAAGCAATGGCTCGCGAATTCTTTAGATCATACTCATGAAGAAGAAGATTAATACTAACAATTATTACTAAAGATGATGAATACAACAATATGTCGGGCAGCCGGGGGTCCAAGGAGGTGCTGCCCCCTGGCGTGTTTGACCTACCCAATCAGGTCGCGAGTTCAAGGGGCAGCGTCCATGTGGGGGTTTTCGAGGGCAGTGCCCCCCCAGAACAAATTTTTATTATAAGAGTAATTTTAAAGTTATGCTTATTTTTAAAGTTCGTAAGTCGTTTGTGTGAAAAGATACCGAGCGGCACCGAGCATGTACCTAGCGGTACCGAGCATGTACCGAGCAATACCGAGCATGTACCGAGAGGTACCGAGCATGTATCTAGCAGTACCGAACGATACCGAGCATGTACCTAGCAGTACCGAGCATGTACCTAGTGGTACCAAGCATTGTTGTACTGAGCGGTTAGACTTTTTTTAATTTTCAGAGGCGGACGCCTCTAAAACATGAGGCGAGGCGCGCCCTCAGTGAACTTGAGGCGCAAGCCTCAATGCCAACTCTCATTGCATAGGCTTTGTGGCTTGAAAGTTTAAAATTGCGCTGAGGCGCGCCTCTTATTGTGCAATTTTAAACCATGGATACATCCTCTAACCCTCTATTTATAGGTTTAGATCAAAGTTCATTATTACATAAATAGATATATTTGAATAATTCAAATAAAATTACATAGCAAACTTAACAATGCTTGTTGTAAGAATGCCCAAGTCTTTACAATTGACAATTATCCTAGTACTTTAGTAACCCTTGAGTACCAAGCTGAGAATGAGATTATTTAAGGTTAAATTTCTTTTATTAAACTTCAGAGAGTTCGATAGTGAGTTGCCTTGGTGAGATCAATAGCGAGTTTGAAAGCAAGTTATACTAGTGAGTTCATTCTTACTAGATGAGTAGCTTAACGTGACTTGACAACTTCAGATGATAAGTTTTTTAAGCAAGCAGATCATTTTTTTTCTAGCAAATTCGGCTTAGAGACTAGTACAAATTTGGGCAACTTCGTTTGAAGACTAGCGACTTCCTGAACCTGGATGATGGTGGCAATATGACTTGTTTAACTAGACCCATGTGATATTGGAGTACAAAGGACAACTAAAAAAGGTCAAAAAGAATACATCTAATAGTTTTTCATAACTCTCCATAAAGCAAATGAACATCTAGCAACTAAAATCTTGAAAACAATTTAAATTTTGCAAATAAAATATCAATTACAGCATTTAATTTTACCTGAAATCCTTTATATTTGATCAGCTCTTTAATGCGATCAACAACAAAAAGCTGACCCTTTTCATCAAAATATCCAAGATCGCCTGTGTGCAACCACCCTTCACTGTCCAAAGTTAATTTAGTAGCCTCTGGATTATTAAAATAGCCTGGAGAAATTTTGAAGTTGGAAAATAACAACTTCAGAACTACATTATTAAACAAAAGAATAGCAATAAATCTTTATTCTAAGATAAAGTTTTCACATGGTGATGGATTTTTTTTGGGGGAAAATTTAGGCAAATTAAGGCTAACTCACATACATCACATGCGTAAGCTTCAAATGCAAGACCTTTTAGGCTTCGTTCGGGACGGCTTTCTTCTTGCTTTCTAAAACAGCTTTTCAGTACAAAAAATTACTAAAAAACTATTTTAAAAAGCAGTATGATAGCTGTCCCAAACAAAGCCTTAGTTGATCAAAACTCTCAAAGGGAGCAAAGTGAGCTGTGTGGCATGAATATTTTCACATGCCAACCAAAAGAAAAAGCAATAAAGACTACACGACGTTGACATCCTGACTTTTGTGCCAGCTATTGACGTAGTCATATGGTTTACATTTTTATAGTTATCGGATAGAGATTGTACAAATTTGACAAAGTGCATATCTCGGAAAAAAAAAACTTGAATGAAGAAACTTTTTATCATAATGAAGCTGCTAAATTAATTTTTGAGATAAATATAATATAAATTTAAATTAATTACATACATATCACATGAAGCACAAAATAAATCCATTAATCAAGAATACTTCAACCAATTTTTTTCCGCATGAAGCAATATTTACCTTGCATTATATTAGGTCCACGAAAGCATAACTCTCCTTGCTGGTTGGGAGGAAGAGGCTTTTGAGTGTCGACGCAAATAACTTTGCCGTCAATTCCCACCGTAAGAAATCCAGTTGAACCATAAACGCGATCCTTTCCTTGAGGGTACTCTAATGAAATAATTCCGCATGATTCGGTCAAGCCATATCCCTGTGTATAAAACAAGAATGATAATACAATGGTGAACTTTTCTAAATTCTAATAGTCAAATTCGAAGAAGTATTTTTTTATTTCTTGTTAGGATCCAAACCAGACTTCCATTAGAGATAAAACCAATTCTTACAAGCTACTCAAATTTCACAAACAGGAAGATGAAAATCAAGGTTCCCTCAACTAGTTCTGTCTAATAGAAACAATATTGCCCAACTTAAGAACGCTATTTGAGATATTTTGTAAATAAGAGAGGAAAAGGATCCTCCCTCTATGCAAAGAGTTACGTAAAATCGAACATAGCAAAGGCAAAAGACATTCCAGGCACATTTATCCGTACAATCAGAAAGCAAATGCACCAATTTCCACTGCAATAAGAATCAAACCTGAACAAGCTGCACAGTTGGAAAGCTCTTAGCCACCTCCTCCATCACATCCTTTCCCAAAGGCGCCGCTCCTGAGCCAATAAGCTTCAACGAGCTCAAATCGTACTTAGCTGCTTTGGCCTGCTTCGCTAAGGCAATCATAACTGGCGGGACAACGAAAGTATAGGTCACCCTATACTTCTCGATTGATCTCAGCATTGCCTCCATCTCGAACCTCGCCATCAATACTAAGCTATTCCCTCTCTGCAACTGCGAATAAGTAATCACCGACAACCCAAATATATGGAACAAGGGAAGGAAGCAAAGAAAAGTGTTAGGTGGCTCGCCCAACAGATCCTGATCGCCGGAAGCCATCACAGAGGTGCAAATGAAGTTCCGATGAGTCAGCACAACCCCTTTGTTTGCCCCCGTCGTGCCGGACGAGTAGAGCAACCCGGCGATGTCCGATTGCCTGATCTCCGGCTCAAAGAACTCCGTCTCTGGAACAGATATAAGATCGGAGAAATAGTGGATTGGCGCATCAGATGTGGCGATTTCGGAGGGAAGTTTCGTGCCGAAGAAGATGGTGGGGAGATGAAGAGATTTGACCTTGTCCCAGAGCTGGGGGACGGTGAAGACGAACTTGGCGCCGGAGTCTTTGGCTTGTTTGGTGAGCTCGGAGACGGTGTAGAGAGGATTTACCGTGGTGGCGATGGCGCCAGATGCGACGACAGCGAAGAAAGTGACGGCGAAGTGGATGGAGTTGGGAGCGAAGATGAGTATCACTGAGCCTTTTGAGATGCCGATGCGTTGGAGTCCAGCGGCGGCAGAAAAGACGGTGGAGCGGAGCTGGGCGAAGGTCAGGGTTTCTCCGGAGTCGGCGTCGGCGATGGCGAGGCGTTCAGGATAAGATGCAGCGTTCCGGAACAGGAAGGTGGTCATGGAAAGGGATGGATTTGTGGGGAAGGATACTGGCGGGCGTGGTGAGCGATAGACGCCGTCAGTGTTGTAACATGTGCTAGAGAAAGCCATGAGAGCTACTGAAAAAGAGATCGTTGAAGATGGCTGATGCAGTATAAAACGATGCAGAGGGTCTCTCTCCTCCTCCTCCTGACTCCTCTGTCGAAACTCCCGGACGTGCGGGACGGCAAATGCCTCGTTTGTCGTTTGGGAAAGCTTAATTACCGCCTTTTCTCTTTGGAAACGTCAAAAACTAATTTTTGCGGCTACAGGCGTTCGAACGCTATATATGATGCGTAATATATTAGTTTTCTTGCTTTGGCGATGTATGGCTGTAATTGAAAATTTTGATTGATTTTATATATCATATAATGCCGACAATTTGAATAAATATATCTTTATTTGAAAATAGCTTTGAATTAATGCATTTTTTATGAAAATGTTCTTTTTTTAACCTATCATATTAATGCAAATATTTGAATAAGAATATGATGAAAATAAAATATATTTTGCAAAATGGCTGAAATACTAAAAACATAAATTTTAAAAGAAAAAGAATATGCACGCCAAATATAAAATATAGAATTATGGAGGGCCAATAAAATGTACTTGAATTCATCTTAAATAAATAACTCTTCACACTACTTTGTATGATTTGTTGCAAGGCTATGCAACATATTTCCAAGAGTATGATTAATGACCTTCATTAAATCATCTATTTGAGGGTGGTAGGCTTAGCGAAGTTGAATGTTTATTACTCAGTATTTTCCACAATTTTTGCCAAAAATAATTAATAAAATTGGTTTCTCGATTCAACGAAATGCTATTTGGATGCGTATGTAATCTAATAACTTCGCGAAATAACAATATAGTATTATTGACTGCATCAAAAGTTATTTTTACAAGCAATAAAATATGACATTTCTTAGAACGTGTCCACAACAACAAGAATGGAATAGGCTCCTCATTTTGCATGACGTCATCTAAGTATAAAATATATACTAACATCTTCCCAAATAGAGTTAGGATTCCACAATATGTATAGCCCTACTTTTTGTGACGTGGCTTTACATTACTAGCAAATGAGTATAACATGGATCAAAAGATTCGAGTTTGTAGATGGAACAACATGTTATCCTTACAAGGGTGAGTAGTGAGGCCCCTGACATAAGCATCAAGGATGGGTTGTTCTTGGATAGAGGATTGAGGTATGCATAATTGATTTTCTTTAAAAATAAATCCATAATGATAGAAAAAACCTGATTTAGGAGAGTGTGACTTACATTTATTTTTGGCATTACTATGGTCTTGATTGATTAGATATAGGTTTTTAAGGTATTCAACTCTAGCGATAATATTTTGGAGTGTGACCAACAAAGTTGGGCTGTTGGCTTAAAGCATTGGCAACTCAATTTTGATGCCATGTCTTATACTTAAACTTGAAACTGAACTTTAAGAATAGAACCAGCATGGCATATGTGAAACCCCTTTAGTAAAATACGCTAAACTCTTAAACATCGAGACTCTTTTTGGTGTAATCATTGAAATTCATTAAGAAACTTCATAGTTAAGTGTGCTCTTCTCAGAGAAATCCTGTGATGGGTAACCTCCTTGGAAGTTACATGAACATGATTAAATTGTGAGGTCGTTTGGCCAAAATAGACAATATCTCGATAATTAATCATTTGGGCTATTACAAATGATATCATAGCAATACACTAGTTGGAAGATGAGAACTAAGTGTCATACAATATAAAAAAAACTATGCCATGTGAGCCATCTCTTGAATCATGTATGAGAAAAAAATGCTACATTAGTGGGAGTCACCATTTGAACGTGTGGTAGCCACCTCTAGAAGCATATATGCATTGTGGATGATTCTGGAATAAAGATACTTACGTGGACATTAGTTACTTAATTGTGGGAAACTGTGAAATCCTTTAAGTAAAAGAAGATAAACTCTTAAAGATCGAGATACATTTTGGTGTAATGGTTTGAATTTCATTAAGAAATTTCATAGTGGAGCGTGCTCATCTAAGAAAAATTTTGGGATGTGTGAGCTCCAAAGAAGTTACACCAATAAGATAAAATCTTGAAGCTCTTAGGCTAAAGCGGACAATACGTCAATAGTTAAGAGTTTGGGATATTATAACATGTGTCCAACTAAGGCTCTTCTATGAGTTTTATAGTGTTTGATAGTCATTGGATAAATGAAATCTTGATGTGGAATATAATGTTCCCATTGTTTAAGTACGTGAATGCAATTCTTTTTCATAAACATCCTACTTTTGAAGAGGCGCACTTAGCTTTTTTTATGAAAAATTCAATGTGTTTTCCTTCCTATGATAAAATGGTTCCAACACCTTTAGTTGATGTGCATGTCTCCACTTGAAATGGCTTTTCAAAGTTGGAAACAACCAACATACGAGTTGAACATTGTTTGTCTTGAATAAGTGTTGGTCCCTTTGATGTGAAAAGGATTTAAGCTTTAAACAATCTATAATGGGAGCAATAATTGAATGGAACCCCTCAATCAACCAATAATAAAAGTTCATCAAGCCATAAAAACTTTGCACTTTGGTGAATCAACCTTTTACGGATCAACTTATATACCATCAGCATTAATTACAAAACATAGAAATGCATAGAGGTGGTTGCCAACTTCCACTTTGGAAGATTTAAGTAGAGTCGTTGTTCCCAAAGAGTTGATGATATTATCTCTCTGTATTTAATGTGATCATATAAATATGTGCTAGAAGCCAAAATGTCGCCAAAATGAAAAAGAACAAAAAAAATAAGTAAATGAATTATTTAAGTACCTCATATATGAGCCACATAAATGTGATTGGACAATGCAAGCCCAAACATCACAACCTTCCACTCATATAATCCTTCTTAGGTTTTAATCATTATGTTTCGCTCATCTCCATGCCATATATGGAGTTGATGTTAACCACTTCTTAAATCTAATTTTGAAAATTTAGTTGCATCTTCCAATTAGTCTAGCAAATCCTCCAATAGTGGTATAGGAAAGTGGAATTTGATATTTGCCTTGTTATTTGCAAGGCTAGCCGCACACATCCACCATGAGGCATCATTTTTCGGAACCAAAAATGCGTAGAAGGCATAAGTGTTGAGACTATGCAATATCAAAATTTTGTGTAATAGATCACCAAATATATATTGCATTATATGGTGCTCATTTGGGCCCATCTTCTAATGAGGATGACTAGGTAGGACTGATCTGGGTGTGAGGTCAATTTGGTGTTAAATAATATGTAATAGAGATAGTTTAGATAGACGTTGTATTGAGCAAATGTCTGCAAATTGTTGCAACATATTTTGTATGTAGATTTGAGCTTCAGTAATAGCCATTTGGCTAAGTAGGGCATTTTAAAACACTTTAATAGTTGTCATTATATGATACCCATAAATAATTTTAAAGACTGAAAAAAAAAAATATTTATTTCCATTAGCCTTAGGCATTGTAGTTAATAGTGATAGCCAAATCTTTTTTTCGTTTCCAATCAAATGAGTTAGAATTAGCCCAACAACATATGTAGTACCCACATAAAATTTTCACATGTGGCTAAGGATAATCTGACAAACATCCATATTGAGCATGTCGCAAAGGACTTCACAACAAAAATATTTATCAATGGAGAATGTTATTTGACATGTTTAAAAAACTAAAATACCCTTGCATTTTCAAACCTTACTAGTTTAATATGGGTGTGGATGCTCATTAGTGCTTTAATTTAAGGCCTTAATCACAAAATTAGAAATCACATTCTTTGTTTAGCCAATACTTATTAGTAGTTCATAAACATTCCCTTTAATGGTACCACACGTCGTTGAAAAAAAAAAATAAGTAAATGAATTATTTAAGTACCTCATATATGAGCCACATAAATGTGATTGAAAGCCCAAACATCACAACCTTCCACTCATATAAACCTTCATGGGTCTTAATCATTATGTTCCACTCATCTCTAGGCCATATACGGAGTTGATGTTAACCACTTCTTAAGTCTAATTTTAAAAATTTAGTTGCATCTTCCAATTAGTCTAGCAAATCCTCCACTAGTGGTATAAGAAATTAGAATTTGATGGTTGCTTTGTTAATTGCATGGCAATCCGTGCACATCCACCATGAGGCATCATTTTTGGGAACAAAAAATGTGTATAAGGCATAAGGGTTGAGACTATGCTACATCAATTTTTTGTTTAATAGATCACCAACTATATATTGCAGTATATGGTGTTCATTTGGGCCCATCTTCTAATGAAGATGATTAGGTAGGATTGATCTGGGTGTGAAGTCAATTTGGTGTTGACTAATTTATAATTGAGATAGTTTAGACATAATTTTTATTGAGCAAATGTCTGCAAATTGCTGCAACATATTTTGTATGTAGATTTGAGCATCACTAGTAGCCATTTGGCTAGGTAGGGCATTTTCAAACACTTTAATTGTTGTCATTATATGAGACCCATAAATAATTTTAAAGGTTGAAAAAATATTTATTTCCATTGGCTTAGGCATTGTCGTTAATGGCAATAGCAAAATCTTTTATCATTTCCAATCAAATGAGTTAGAATTAGCCTAACAACATATGTTGCACCCACATCAAATTTCCACAGGTGGCCAAGGATAACCTGACAAACATCCATGTCGAGCATGTCACAAAGAACTTCACAACAAAAATACTTATCAATGGAGAATGTTACTTGACATGTTTCAAAAACTAAAATCTCCTCGCCTTTTCAAACCTTATTAGTTTAATATGGGTGTGGATGCTTAGTAGTGCTTAAATTTAAGGTCTTAATCACAACATTAGAAATCACATTCTTTGCTTAGCAAATACTCATTAGTTAATCCCTTTGGTGGCTTAAGTGTTGGTTTTGTATTCATTACCATTGACACTATAAGTGCAACTATAGGATATACTGTAAGAGCTTAGATTCAATTACATTTTAGCTTTATATACAAAATTGATTACTTGAGATAGTGCCTAAATCAAATTTGTTTATAATTTATCTTGAATAGTTTCCTTTAAGCTCTCAATATAAAGAGCCACTAGCAAATTACTAGTTTCATTTAAGTTGTTCATGGAACTTAATCTATAAATTTCTTCCGTATACTCGCAAATAATATTGCATGATCCTTGTAAATCATGTTGAGATCATAAACAAAGAATTTGCTAAAAAAATTACATAAGAGAAACGCTTTCTTAATAATTGCTTCATTCATAACCAACTATGGATTGACCCCTTAACAAAAAAATTTATTCAGAGAAACAATAGATTTCGTGTATAAATAATCTAATTTTTTATATATTTTTAAATATTACTGTAATAGAGCAGAACTCGTGAGCCTACAAGCCGAGTCTTGCCAAGCTCGTTTATTATTTGAGTTTGAGTTTGAGCTCAAAAATGAGATCGTGGCTCGATCGCAAGCTCGTTAACGAGCTAGTTTGGCTAATTTGCACCCCTAGTCTATAACAATAAAAAGAGTTTACCTCTAGTCTATAGAAATAAAAAGAGTTTGACATATTAAGAGGAATTGATGTTTTAAAAAATTACAAAATAAATATAAATGTATTAATTTACTAAGAAGAGTCTGGAAATAAACTTGGAATTAACATTATAATTATAATTTAGCAAACATACAAAAGGACAACACACAATCAATTTTTACGTGTTGGCCAACACTCGACCTACCTCCACCTTCATGGCTAGTCCCCAACCTGAAATATAGCAATCGAGTCGGGTTAATTTCAGTTTAGACCCAACCTAATCTGAAAACTCATTTTGACACGACTAGTTGAAATAATTAACTTTTTCATTTTGAAAATAAAGACGGAGTGTGATTATAAATAGATGGACCATCAATTAATGGCGATTATAATAAAAAAATAAAATATATCAAAATATCCATCAAATTATTAATATATGACCAATATCAATCATACAACTTAATTCAAAATAATCTCTCATAAAGTCATAATATAATTATGATATGAAATTAATCTTAATTTAATTCATTAAATTAAAAAAAAAATTAATCATAAAGTTATTATTTTTTTATTAATTTGTATAAGTGAAAAATTATATTACAGCGATATGGCATTCTGAAATTAAATTAAAGGTCCAGTTGGAAAATACTTATTCATAGAGAATAAATGTTCAGTAAATTAAAAAGAGCATAAAGTATTTCAGCAAGCGGAAGTAGGGCTGAAATCTGAAAACAGAGGAAGGTCTAAAGCAGCAGAAAATTTGTATATATTCTTCACCCGTCACATGTTACAGTAGAGGTATTTATAATTGGGAAAGAATAGCTTCAGCTGAACAAACCTTGCATCTAATGGGTTGAATAAAGTTTGTTAGTTATATATCAATGGTTGGGATTTACCATCATTGTTGCAAAGGTGGAGAATCAGTGGTGATACATCATCAAAAATTTTTTTTGATCGAGTATGAATCTCGGGACATATCCAAATTAAAAACTTTCAAAATTAAATTCAGGACCATTTAAACTTTAATTTCAGCAAACTTATAATCAAAATGAGTGACTCAGTGAGACAAACCCAATTACACAAAAATCGATCAAATCTGAGCTCAAATGGATCCAAATCAAAAGACCGAAGCACATTTGGAAGCATTAAAGAATTAATTGGACTAATAAATGATATCCAAATATAACAATCCCATCCGGTGATTGCCATTTAGACCATTGCTTGTCGACCAATTGCCGTTGGAACACCGTTGATCACCAACTGTGGTTGGACCTTTGCCAGTCCGCTGTCAGACCTCCACCTGGCCTTGCTGCCACTGGACATCCGCTTGTCCGCTACCAGACCTCCACTCAATCGTCACTGAACCACTGCCCTGCTCGTAGATCATTGTCGGACCTCCACCAGTCGCCAAACCTCCGCTCGATTGCCATCGACACACCACTCAAACCACCGTTTCTCATTGACTATTGTCCCTCAAACCTTTATTGCCGATCGATTACGGTTCCTTTGACCTTCGTCTCCCGTCAATTACAATCTCTCCGACAACCGTTGTCTAATTACGGTCATACTGATCAAATGAATATGCCAACACTCTCTTTAGAACAACTCTCATATCATTAGATTCTTCAAACTCCCACCATGTAATATGCACATAATGATATATATTTGATATATCAAGTCAAGGCCTTTCCCCCACAAAAGGACCTCATTTGTAATCAACAATAAATACTAATATAATTATTTTAATTGGGTAAGGCCCGTAATTTTTCAACGTAAAAATTTTGGTCTCTTTTATGACTATTGCACCCATATCTCTTATTTGTCTAATCAAGCTTGGACACAAAACTCTATATCTCTCTACCATCACAAATGTTGCATGACGCAACAAGTGGCAGTGGGGATGATTTGGGCGGTATAAATTTAAGCGCTATCAAAAGATGTATGACTAATCTTGATACATTTATTATACACAATAATTTTTTATGAAGGTGATTCTCAAACTGTTATAAAAATAAATATTTTATAATTATTATTGATATATTCTCAAAAAATTATCTTAATTGAGCACGAATCTTCAGGCAAAATCAAGTCGCAAGCTTCAAAAATTAAATTCGGGATCACCTGAACTCTGATTTCAGTAAACTTATAGTCAAACTGAGCGTCTCAAAAATACAAACTCAATGACACCAAATTCTACTCAATCCGAGCCCAAATGAGTCCAAATCAAGCACCCGAAGCACTTTCAAAAAGTTTAAACCATTTATTTGAGTTACCAAACGGTTTTCAACTATGACGTTCTTATAGTCGAATCTAGCGGCTCGACGAGACAAATCCAACGAGCCCAAGATCGTTGAATTCCAACATCATTAAGACCTTCAAATGTCTGATGAACGGTGCATGATCAAGGGATTCAATATCGGTCGTCCATCCGACCACTCCTATTTACCGCTGATCTCTTATATATTTACAAGTATGCCACTCCAGAATATCTATAAATAGACCCCTCATTTCTCATTATGGGGGAGACCCAAGGAAGAAGAAGAGAAGGATAGCAGGGAAGAACTCCTCGACGACCGCCAGAAATCTGTCCGACGATGAAATTCTGTGGGACTTCAGAAAAGGCGCCGGAGTTTTGCTCAACGCCAGAATTCTGCTTGACTCCCAAACGATGCCGTAGTTATGTCCGACGCTCAAGTGATGCTAGAGTTCTCCTCGACGCCGGAATTCCGCTCAACTTCCAAACGACGCCGGAATTCAATATGACCTCCGAAGGACGCCAAAATTCCACCCAATCTCCAAGTGACGCTGTAACTCTGCTCGACGTTGTAACTGATTTTCAATCATGAAGAGATTCATTGTAATATGATCGTCCTAAATTTTAAGGATGAGTAAGCCTCTTGTATTTCAAGCAAATACTAGTGGAACTCTTTCAATGAGGCGTGACCCCGTGATTTTTCCCCTTTGAGGGTTTTCCACGTAAAAATCCTGGTGTTGTTATTTATCTTCTGTTTGTGTGCTAGATATACATACAACGCTAAGACAGAAGTTTTTTTAATTATATCATTACGTATATTCTAGTCAACAATAGTTTGACGCCGTCTGTGAGAAACACTATCCCAGAATTTTTAATACCACTTTAATGGTCAACAGACGTAGCAGTCACATCATTGGGGCTTCTCACTCCAACTCCCACCAATCCAGAAATAAGTCTATGAATCATAAACGCCCTATGTCTGCGTCTTTTTATCCTGGGGGCAAAATGTTGCTAAAGAATGAACCTTGGGATCTTCCTTAGAAGTCCGCTTTAAAAAGATGGAGAAATTTCAGAATGAGATCCTTAACTCCTGCGAGAAACTTAATGACCAACATTAGCACCTCAAGAAGAGATTGTTCTCCCGCGAAATCCACCAGGGCTTGAAGATGTTCAACCTGAACAATTTTCATGGTGAGATTCCCTTTCCTCCGCCAAGGATGCACCCTCCAACACATCAAGAAAATGAGCTTGTGGACACTGCAATCTCTACACATCCTTCACACATAGGTCGCTAACCTCTCATCAGTTCGGACATCCCTGAGGAATCACAAATACATCGCATTATTTAACTCCCTCGCAACACCCTATGTCATAAACTGCGGAGACTAGCACGTAAAGAGTTTCCCTCAGGAGATGTGAGGCAAACACTTCGATAATGGAACTTCCAAGAGTCATCACCTTTAATTGAAGTCATTCTTCAGCATCCCATTTCGGTTAGCTTCAAACTACTTGTAATATCAAAATCTGCTCCAGGATCGTCCTGGGACGATCAGTTGAGAATTTGCTCCAGAATTTGCTCAAATTTGTTCCAGGTGATTTTCTGTAGGCATCGTCGATCGACAAATTCCAAAGCCAGATCCTGGATAAAAGGTTTGGTCGCGGCCCGGTGCGAGCGGGATCCATCCCGGATCGGGTCGGGTCGTTACACTACCAAGCATCGAGTCATACGACAGGACATCTGATCCATACGAGCATATCGATCACTATAGAACTATCATGCATATCCAGTGAGCCTCAGACGCAATCCTTTGCCAGGTTTTTCCTGCCACCCTTAAGGGACATGCTCGAACATAATTCTATTCATTTCCATCCAAAATGATTCTCTCATTTGTCAAATTAGCTAAAGTGTATGTCGAACAGTTTGTGGCCAATCAAAAAATTGGTTAGAATTCTTCTTACCTCTCCGGGATCCATCAAAATGAAGGAGAATCTTTGAAAGAGTATTTTTAGCGATTTTTCACTGAGGCTCGATAAATTCCTGGAGTAGATCGTGAATTACTAAGAGGGGTCTTTCTTGGAGGCCTTCATCCTGGCCCCTTCTATTCGACACTCATGCGCGATACTGTTCATTCATTTGCCGACCTGATTCATCATGTGGAGGCACAAATCTCAGTTGATGAAATTATAAATGCTCACAGGAAGCATTTTGAGCAAACCAATGAGAAGCACAAATGTGCACCTAGAATGGACAATTCATCCTAACAATAGAAAAAGTAAGGGAAGAATAATCTACCACCTAGACCTCCATTACTACGATGGAAACCTCGATATGAGAAGGAGTATACCCCACTCAACACATCCCGAACAAATTTATTGCTGGCCGTTCAAGATCAATATATAGTAAAATGGCCGAATCCTTTAAAGTCAAACACATGAAATCCAGATCAGTACTGTCACTTTCATCGTAGTCGTGGTCACAATATCGAAGTCTGTAAGCAACTCAAGGATGAGATTGAAAGACCTATCTGTCAGGGCTATCTTCAACAATTTATTCGAGATCCACCTACCCAAGAGGGAGCTCGTCCCGCTGGGGGACAAAATCAACAACAAAGGTAACCATTGAATAATATTCCAATGGTTGGTGAGATTGAATGACCGCACACTTCGTGCAGTTGTATTAGTAATGCTACTTATCTTGTTTCATCCTATTAAATAGGGTGTCACTTTGATATCCCTAATATTTTCTTCAAAGTTAAACATTATGTTATCCTTGTATGTATATCTTATATGTTGAGTATAGTGTAACTTGTATATCCCTAAGTCATACTAGGGACTTATTGTATTGTCTTATATGACATAGTAATGTGTTGTTCACTCCATTTTAATATTGTCACATTTTAAAATTATAAAAATGACAATAAAAAATTACTGATTAATATAATCTCTTTATTAGTAATTTGAGAAATACACAATCTTTATTGTATCTCAATCACTGGATGATCAATCGTAGGGGAATTTGATCTGACATCTTCCATACTGGTTAATGTCATTGAGCAAATGCTCTGACATATAACCTCAGATAGGTCTTACATCATTGGTGGATTTTTCTGACCTCTTTAACATAGGTTAATGTCATCGAGTAGGGCTCTAACATATAACCTCGGATAGGTCTTACATCTTTGGTGGATTCTCTCGACCTCTTCTACCCAGGTTAACATCATCGAGCAGGGCTCTAACATACAACCTCCGATAGGTCTTACATCCTTGGTGGATTCTCTCGACCTCTTTCACACAGGTAAATGTCATCGAGCAGGGCTCTGACATACAACCTCAGATAGGTTTTACATCCTTAGTGGATTCTCTCAGCCTCTTCCACACATGAATATAAAATCTGGGAAGGCTAAAAAACCTCAAAAAGCACGAAAGGCATATTTATCAAAGCATATGTCAAAGTGGCATAAAATAATTTAGTTTTTTTTGGAGTACGAGTTTATTTCAAATGAAATACAAGCATCGAGTTCATACAATAATCTCAACTTCATATACAATATCATTGAAGTTACAATGCAAAATTGCACATCAAGTTCAAGTGTATATTTATTCTCACTAGAAGTTGAAGTCAAAAAATACATTTATATCATATATACATAGATATATGATGACAGCACACTCCCGTATGGATGTATATTGCCTTTGCAAAATGCCATTGAACACTCACCATCATCGGCCATTCATCTATTGTATGCCGGTGGTCCTTTACTTTATATCAGTCATTATCTTCTTGCTCAACTAATGATAACAACATATCCTCCAACTCTCTCATTTAGCCCTATACTCGTCCGTTGACTGCCGATGAACTTTTTCTCAAATAACATCAAAATCCTCCTCGTTTACTCACCACTTATGGTTCTCCTCCCATTGTTGGACTTCTGCCCGTTGCAGAATTTTTATTAGAATTCCACCCGGCGCTGAACTTCCTGCTGTTATTGAACTCCTGCAAATCGTTGGACTTTTGTCGTAATTCCCCCAACGCTGAGCTTCCTCCCATCACTGGACTTCTGCACGTCGCTAGACTTTCGTCGGAATTCCACCCGACGCTTAGCTTCCTCCTGTCGTAGGACTTTTACACACCGCGGGACTTTTGTCAGAATTCTTCCCGACATTGAGCTTCCTCCCGTTGATGGAATTCTACTCGTCTTGAGACTTTCATTGGACTTCCAACTGTATGCTGTTAATCATTGATTTTTCCTCGACCGCAGGATCTTCAAGAGAGAGGTGGAAGAAGAGAAGTGGCTGCAGAAAGTCCAACTTCTATACGAGGAGAGGGGCACTGATTTTGTGTAGGAAAAACCACTTACCAAAAATAGCGGCATGCCTCCCCTGTTAGAAAGTTAGAACGAGAAGTAAAATTTTTTTTCCTTCAACACTAAAGAGGAGCGCTAAATTTGAGTAGGGAAAGTCACCTACGAAAGATAGCGGAAAGCTTCTAGAGCAGGAAGAAAAATGGGGGAGAAAGAAGAAAAAAGGAGAAGAAATTCTAACTTATGTACAAGAGAAGGGACGCGAATCAAGTAGGGAAAGTCATATACGAAAAACAACGGAACGCCTCCACTATAAGAAAGCATAAGGAGAAATAGAGGAGAAAATTCTAACTTCTGTATAAGATGAGGGGCGCTAAATAAAGTAGGGGAAGTCACCTATAAAAAATAGCGGAATACCTCAACTGTAAGAAAGCCAGAAGGAGAAAAAGAGAGGAAAATTCTAACTTTTGTACAAGAGGATGGGCGCCAAATCAAGTAGGAAAAGTCACTTACGAAAAACAGCAGAATGCCTCAACTGTAAAAAAGCCAGAAGGAGAAAAGGAGGAAAAAAAATTCTAACTTCTGTACAAGAGGAGGGGTGCCGAATCAAGTAGAGAAAGTCACCTACTGAAAAACAACGGAAAGCCTCAACTATCAGAGAGCCAGAGGGAGAAGAGGAGAATGTTCAGGTTTTCTCTTGGCCTTAGGGGTCTATTTATATTTTTTTTGGGAGAAGAGGGAAGTTTCTAGAGTTTCAATCATTTTAGAATTTTCCAAAATTTACTAAATTTTTTTTTGGATTTTTTACAAATAAAAAAATAATAAAAATAATATTTTTTAAGTCGGTTGAGGCGACGAACTGCCGGCCTGAACTGGCGCCTGACCGCGAGGGACAAGCGTTGGCGGCGGGCCAAGTGGGCACGAAGCGGGTTCAATCGGGCGGGCCAAGAGGGCACGGAGCGGGCCCAGGAGAGCCCTAGGCAGGCGCAGAGCGGGCTAGACGTGCCCCAGGCCTCCCGGGGCGCTGGCCGGTGGGTTCGGTGCCACCGATAGTGGCGGGGGCGGCCAGCCGGTCGGTTCATCTTCCTAAACAATCATGGGACCGATTTTTGATCTTAAAAGACCAAATTTGACGTTTTTGGGGTCCCCGGGACCGTTTTTGACGTTACAAACTCAATTTCGACAGTTTTAAATCCATTTGAGGCTCCTACACGCAAGATCAGATTTTGAATCACATGGAAAATTCACCCAAGTTTGTGACGCCTATTTTTGGACTCATGGAGCTTGGACGTCCGAAAATAGGGTGACAACTTATATATTCTAAAAAACTTATCTTTGATCGGACACGAATCTTAAGGCAAAATCAAGTCGCAAGCTTCAAAAATTAAATTCGGGATAACATGAACTTCGATTTCAGCAAACTTATAGTCAAAATGAGCTTCTCAAAAATACAAACTCAATGACACCAAATTTGACTCAATCCGAGCCAAAATGAGTCCAATTCAAGCACCCGAAGCGCTATCAAAAACTTCAAACCATAATTTGAGTTACCATACGATTTCCAAATATGACATTATTATAATCGAATCGAGCGGATCGACGAGACAAATCCAGCGAGCCCAAGATCGCCAAATTCCAACATCATTAAGACCTTCAAATGTCTGATGAGCGATACATGATCAAGGGATTCAATATCGTCCTTCCATTCGACCACTCCCTATTTACCCATGATCTCTTATCTATTTATAATCTATGCCACTCCATAATATCTATAAATAGACCTCTAATTTCGCATGACGGGGGGGGGACGCGGCGGGGGGGGGGGGGGGGTACCCAAGGAAGAAGAAGAGAAGGATAGGAGGGAAGAACTCCTCCTCGACCACCGCCAGAGTTCTACCCGACGCCGGAATGCTGTGGGACTTCCGAACGACGCCAGAGTTCTGTTGGACGTTGGAATTTCGCCTGACTTCCGAACGATGCCGGAGTTTTGTCCAATGCTCAAGTGACCCTAGAGTTCTCCTCGACGCCGAAATTCCGCTCAACTTCTGAATGACGTCGGAATTCTACCTGACCTCCGAAGGACGCCAAAATTCCACCCAATCTCCAAGTGACGTCGGAACTCTGCTCGACGTTGTAACTGATTTTCATCCTGAAAAGATTGATTGTAATATAATCGTCCTAAATTTTAAGGACGAGTCAACCTCTTGTATTTCAAACAAACACTAGTGAAACTCTTTTAACTGGGCGTGACCCCGTGGTTTTTCCCCTTTTAAGATTTTCCACGTAAAAATCCTGATGTTGCTATTTCTCCTCTGTGTATGTGCTAGATATCCGCACATCGCTGAGACGGAAGTTTTTTAACTCTATTGCCACGTATATTCTAGTCCGCAACAATTATAAAAAATAATTTCTTACACAAAGATTTATCAAAAATAATAAAAAATAATAGTTAAATAATAATTGTAATTATAATTTAAAATAAAGTAATAACAAATTTCTTAAAAAAAGGCTTATTATATATGAATATTCTGAGGGCTACTGGGCTATTTTGATTTTTGAAGTGTAACCCCAAGCCTGCACGAAGTTTTCCGCGCAAATAAGTCTTCGACTTTGAGCGGCCACAGGAACGGCTACAACTGACTTTTTTACTTTTCTTCCACGGAAAATACTCCTGCTCTCTTTTCTTCCTCCACCGCCTATACCTTATTCCTCTCTCTGTCTCTCTCTCCATTGTTGGATGTTGGACATGGCGGAATCAGCAGCGCTCTATTTCTCGTCAAGCTTCCATCTTCTACCGGTTCTCTGCCGGCCGGCAGATCCATTATACCCGAAGCAAAACTTCGCCTCTTCTTCATCCTCTTCTGTTCGCTCTCGTTCGGTTCGCACTATCCGATGCCGATCTGGGGATTCCGGCGAGGGCGGCTGCTTCGGGGGGGACCCTTATGGCCCGTATCCATGGGAATCTTCTACCCCTTCCGATGAACCGAGTAAGCCCATGCCATTAGTTCCTGTTGTTGACCAACTAGGCTTCTGTGATATTGCTATGGATTTGACGGGTTTCTAACTGACACTTCTGTTCAACCTCCCATGTTCGTCGCTGCTGTTGATGGTGTTCCAGCACCTAATCCGTCTTATACTCAGTAGCTGTTAATAGATTAGAATCTGACCTCTGCTCTCAATTATGTAATTTCATCATCATTGTTACCATATTTTTTGAATCTAACCACATGTAGTGTTTGGCTCACCCTTGATAAATGATTTCAATCATCAAATCTCTGTCATAGAATTCAATTGAGGGGTGAACTGAATGATTTAGCCATGAAAGATCAATCGATAATACAATATTTGTCTACTGTCAAATCCAAAGTTGATGTCATTTTTGCTGTTGGCATCCCTCTCGACACGAGGATGTCATTATTTATACATTAAATGGACTTCCACCATCTTACAATGCCTTTAAAATAGCAATTCACACAAATCTTCAACCTCTTAGTTTGGATGTTCTTTATTCCCTCTTTTGCTGTGAAGAAGTTAATATTGCTAAAGATGCTTTAGGTGACATTCATCTTTCTGACAGTTCTTCTCATCAAGTTGCTCTTATTGCAACCCGTGGCCATTCAAGAGGTCTGGCTTCTTTTTCTTACAATCGGCGGTCAGTTTGCTTCTCGTGGTGGTTGTTTGGCATTCAACTAATCTGCTAGATCCTCAGCATCTCAAGTTGAGTGTCAGATCTGTCTTAAGAAGGGACATTGTTCAGTTAATTGCTAGTTCAAGGCTAATCTTACTTATCAAACACCTTCCTCTACCTCAGCTGCCTTTGTTGCCCTTGCAACTGATGATTCATCTTCTCAAAATTGGTTCCTTGATACTGGTGCGTCTTTTCACATTACTCCAGACATCATTAACATACAAAATGCTCAATCATATTATTTTTTGCAACATATTTTAGTTGGCAATGACCAACAACTACCCATTGCAGCATCTGGCCAAAGCCTTCTCCCAACACCTGCACATAAGCTTTACCTTCCTAATTTATATCATGTGCCATCTTTTTCTCATAATCTTCTATTTGTTCAACAACTTCTTGCTCATTATAGTTGTTATATCACATTTGACTCCACTGGTTTTCTACTCAAGGACTCGAAGACCCATCAGCTTCTTCTCTATGGTTGCAACCATAATGACCTTTATCTTCTTCAGTCTCGTCCAACTCATCTCCTTCTGATGCATTCTTAAGTTTTGTAGCTTCTTTTTCTCTTTGGCATCAGCGCTTAGGTCAACCCCATCATACCATCATCTCCATGCTCATAAATTGCATCCTAGCTTAGTTATGTCATGTCATACTTGTAATCTAACTAAATGTCATAAGTTGACTTTTTTTTCATCTACATTTATTAGTTGTAAATCATTACAATTAATACATTCGGATGTTTGAGGCCCATCCCTCTTTGCTTATATTCATGATTTTCGTTATTATGTTATTTTTGTGGGTGATTTCTCTCACTACTGTTGGCTCTATCCTATGTTGTATAAATCTAACACATTTCTTAAATTCCATCAATTTAAGTGTTTGGTGGATAAACAATTTAGTCACTCAACAATGACTCTAAGAACTGATGATGGTGGTGAATTCACTTGCTCTATATTTAATTATTTTCCTTTTAAACTTTGCATTCTTCATCAATATAGTTGTCTTTATACTCTTGAACAAAATGGTCTTGCCAAATGCAAATATAGACATATAATTGAAACTGTTCGAACGCTTTTACTTGATGCTCATCAACCTTATCAGTTCTGGATCTTTGCTGCCTTAACTGCTATTTATATCATTAATCACATGCCTAATCCCACTACACACTCGCAGTCCCCATATGAACTGCTATATAGGAAAACTCCTACTTACAATCATTTGCGTGTGTTTGGTTGTCGATGTTATCCGCTCTCACCACCTCATGTCAAGCATAAACTCTCAACAATAGCCATACCTTTTATCTTCTTTGGCGATATTGACTCTTACAAAGGATATAACTGCTTTAACCCAATCTCAGGCAAAGTGATAATTGCTTGTCATGTTATCTTTCAAGAACATGTCTTCCCGTTTAAGCAAACTCATTCATCCTCCCCGGTCATGTCAACCTCACAAGACAAGTCTATCATTCCTTCGTCAACCTAATAAGACAAGTTATCATTCCTTCGTTACTTCTGGTTCCTTCTTCCCATTTTTAGTTTTCGTCCTCCGCTCCTATTCTCCTTAGCAGTCTATCAGTTCTCCAACATCATCTTCTTTTTTATATTCTTCTATCCCTTCACTGCCATCCTCTGGCTCACTAACAATTTCCCAAAATACCTCTCCATTTCCTCAACTTGCTGCTACGCCTCCACCTTTGCCCCCATCTCATCCTATGCTTACTCGTGCTAAGACAAATCACCTTAAACCACACACCATATTTAATCTATATCACTCTCTATCTTTTGTTGGCGATCCAACTTGTTGCTCTGCTACTATTAAATTTGCTCATTGGCGTTAGACTAAGTCGGAGGAGTTTCAGGCATTACAAAATCATGGCACTTGGACCTTGGTTCCTCGTCCGTCTAATGAAACATTTTTTGGCTGCAAATGAGTGTTTAATACCAAATATCATGCCAATGGATCTGTGGTTCGACATAAAGCTTGACTTGTGGCTCAATGTCACAAACAAGTATTTGGCATTTATTTTATTGATACGTTTGGTTATGTGGCTAAAATTTCCACTATATGTATGCTTATGTGCATTTCTCTGCATTTTAAGTGGGTTGTTCATTAACCGGATGTATTTAATACATTTTTATTGGATGATCTCTCGGATACTCTCTACATGCAGCAACCTCAATATTTTAAGGATCCTATTTATCCCTCTCATGTTTGTAAATTGAACAAAGCGTTATATGGCTTAAAACATGCACCCCACTATGTTTACTACACATTTGGTGCGGTGAGGTTTTAAGTCGAGTTATGATGATCCTTCACTGTTTATTTATCACCAACACACTAGTTCTATCTACCTACTTCTTTATGCTGATGATATTCTTGTGAATGGAAATAATTATGTCAAAATTGCAGCACTTTTTTGTGACTTTAATAACAGATTTCAAATGAAATTATTGGGCTCTCCATCACAGTTGTCAGGCATTTCTATTATGTCTAAACAGTTGGATTTCCGCTACATCAGTCTACGTATGCTGCTACTTTTCTCGACAAAGCCAATATGAGCAATTGCAAACTCGTTGCCACGACTCTCCCGCTAAAACCTACTATCCTTCCCAATGGTTCAGATCCATTTCTTGATTCTACGTTATATTGACACTTGGTAGGTTCTTTCCAATACCTTAGCATTACTCGGTCTGATCTTTCTTTTGCTGTAAACAAACTTTGTCAATTTATGCACTCCCCGTAGGTAATACATGCTTTGATACCTTAAAGGAACTTTAGAGTATGGTTTGCCAATAATTTCGGGTTTGATGCAATTTTTGGTGTATGCTGATTCTGACTGGACGGGGGATTCCGTTGATAGGAAGTCCAAAATTTGATGCTGCATTTTCCTTGGACTTACAATCATTCATGGTCAGCTAAAAAACAATCTACCATTGCTTGCTTTTCTTCTGAGGCCGAATACAAGGCTCTTTCTTCAGTTGTTGTTGATATCATATGGTTACAAAGACTCTTGCAAGAGTTTCATATTTCATTTACTACACCAACCTCGCATTATTGTGATAATATTTCTTCCTTAGCTCTTGCTCAAAATCCTGTGTTTCATGCTAGAACTAAATATATTGAAATTGATCACTACTTTATTCGCGATTTTATTCAAATCAAACTATGGCGGTGCATCATATTTCTACTCATGATCAAATTGCTAACATATTTACCAATTCTCTCTCGCATGCTAAATTTCGACTCCTTTGTTCCAACTTGACAATTCGCGACCGAACTGTCAATTTGCAGGGCTCTGTTAAGATAGATAAAGTTTTTTAATATAGTGCATTATTGTTTCACAATTTTCTGCTGTATTATACCTGCAGCAGATTCCACTTTCTCTGACGCACGTTCTGCTTTTTATACTGCCGTTCATTTGTAACTTCCTCTAGGAAGGTTCGCCATTGGATGTGCTTAGCCATTCATGTATAAGCTTTGCACTGTGCTGTAAGCAACAAGGAGAAGAAATGAATGTAATCAGATTTCTCATATTTACTTATGTTTTTATGCTGCTTCTTCCTCTTCTTGTATAATGTTATAGAATGGTTTACAAATGTTATCAAAATCTGTTGTGGTTTTATGACATGTTTTCGTTTTGTGGGTTAAGTGGTTAGGAGTTTCCAATTGTTTTGCTTTGTGAAGGGATGCGGATCATTTTGCTGGTATATGAAGGAGCAAGTTGGAAATCGTATCTGTGAATTTCTGGGGTGATTATTTTGAAGATACTATTAAACTTATCACCAGTATAGCGCTTGTGGCCGATGTCACTTAACTTCATTGAGTAGACAATAGTTTTCTTACCAAAAAAGTTGTGTGGATGATTGGTAAAATGTTTATCTAATTGGGCAAAAAAATGGTTTCCAGAATGCTGATAAATAAATGTAGTTTTGAATTAGCATGCGTTATCATATTCAGTTCACCTAAGAATGTTGTAGTAGAGTATACTTGGATGTTTATTTCAGTTGCCATGTGAGAGAAAAACTATATTTTTATCTGATGGAACTTCTTCAAATGAGGAAAATAAAAACTTGAACTTGTTTAAAATATGATAGATAATGAATAACTTCATGTGTGTGTGGGAATTGTGTTTTCTGTTGTATTGAATTTGGCAGTTTCCATCCTCTTTCTTCGTGATTTACATTCACAATGTTCAAACTAATTTAAGCTTACGATGGTGATATTCTTCAAGTGATGTTCATAATGAAGTCTGAAGTAAGCTTCATTTTATGGATGACAACATAGAAGTTCTACTTCTTCATATTATCATTTATGAGGCATTTTGCATTTAACATAAATTATATCTTATGAACCCCCTAATTAATTTGAGTGGGTTGATATAGATATTGTAATATATCACCAAGTGGCTATATTAAGTACTGGTTGCTTCAGATTATAGAATCTGAATGTAAAAATTAGAAGGATCTTTGATGGGAAACAATCCATGCGAAAGATGAGTTGCTTAAGGAAGTTTGCACTTGTAAATTTTAGAGAACAATGTTAAGCAAAATCCTCTATTGATGTAAACGATAAGATAACATTAAGGTGATAAAATAGCTTAGGTCTAAACACATGCAAGAGGTTGAGATCATTAAATAATCAACTAAGTCTTACTTGAGTGGTTTCAACGAGAAATTCCAATACTAACAATAAGATTAGTTGCTATGAGAAGATCCCTCACACAACTCATCCAATTACTAGGTTTTAGCTTAGAAGCGTTAATATGATCTTCATGAAGATAATAAATTCACATTCAAGGATACAACTATGAAGATAGAGAGTCAGGTGTCGATTTTACCCAAAGGCAAGAGAGATACAAGCTCCGGCAAAGTTGTATGGTAGTTGGGAATGAAGTGGGCAGCAACCACGAACCTCCTCGCACTTCGCCGGGATTAAATTTCCCCACAAACGTGGACAGCAGATGGTGACTGCAGGGATTTCCGGGATAGCAGGAAGTGATGCCGAACTCTCTGGACAACAGTTTTGTCAGCACTCTTCTCCAAAATTCCAAGTCCTTCCACGAGGTTAATGAATTATTGATGAGGAAAATTACTTCTTGCATGAGCACTAAGAGCTTGAGAGTTCTAATGGGGAGAGCTTCCTAGGAGAGGAAGAAGATTCGCGCAATACCCACCAACCTAGATAAGTTGGGTTCGTGGTCTCGCCAATTATTTTGTTTTCTTCTTCCTCCCATCTTCCGACCAATCGCCCCTCCACCATCGAAACCCGCAGCCACCTCACCGATCCCCCTATCCTTTTCCACTAAACCGCCGGCCAACTCCTCCCTCACCGCCGGCCACCTCTTCCCTGATCCACCGGTTGCCACCTCACATCCCTCCATATTTTATTAGTTTCCTATTATGGTTGATTCTATTTTGGGATGTATTTGAATTCAAATTTCAAATATTTGAAATTCACAATATTTCCTAATATATAAAGTCCATACTAGGAAGGTTCATAATTGAGATCCTATTTGAATTTTCATTAAGAGAGGAATGACTCGTTTCTTTCCAACTGTATGAATTTCAATTAGGAAACTTACTTGCTCTCAAAAGTTTCCCTCCCATCCTCCCTGTATGCCGCCAACTTCACGCCTCCACCTGTTAATGACTTCTTCAGTTATTTCCTAATTCATAATACTATACTAAGGAAATAATTTGAAATCTTTTAATGCCTGCTGGACCGAAATTCCCTCACCCGTATTGATGGGCCTGAGCGTTAATTCCACGGCTGGGAAGAGGAAATAATTTTCTGGTTCTCTGTTTGCATTACCGCCTCCCACCCCTCTTCCCCTCTAGCCCGCCAAATCCACTTCCCCGTCACCACCTTTCCCCTCTCTTGAATGCATGAATTAAGTCTCCTCTTCCTAAACCTGTAGGGAGATTTGTTTTCATGCACTAGTCTCACTAAGGCTAGTTTTTTTTTCTTCTTGATTTTCCCACCTTGGTCCAATAGAATCTGAGAAAACTTCTCAGATTTTCGGGATTGACAAGCTGGAATTATTTTCAGATTGCAAGGGACGAGAGACGCATCCAATCGGTTCAAAGGGAAGTCAGGGACAAAGCCGTTGAAGATAATGATTGACGGATCTACACAACTCTTTGAGCAACGGTTTTTTCCCTTCTCCACTTGCATTCAAAGTCTTCTAAAATCTAAATTCTCGTTGGTTAAGATTGTACTCGCTAAAGGCTACTCCCAATGCTCTTGCTAAGCCTAGTAATCATAGGAATCGAGCGTATTTTATTTTCATCCTAACTCTCGTTGTTAGATTAGGGATTATTTTGAAGGCTACTACTTTGTGTTGTTATATTTTCTTATTTATCTTGAAAACTTCAAAACTCCGAGCATGTGATTATGCCTAAGCAAAGTACCTCTTTATTTATTTTGAATCTTCGTTGAGAATTGCTCGTAACTATTATTCTAAAATTATTCTAATCGAAGAATTGTGCAAAGCCTAATTGAAGTTCCTAAACATTTCATTTAAGTAGTCCGGCATCAGGCTTGCCATCGGGTTTGGGGATTTTTTGATGGAGCTTGGGTTGTGGTGGAGGAAGCTAATGAGTAACGTGGTGGATGATGGGATCTCGGGTAGGGCTTGGCATGGGGAGGAGGAAAACAAGATTTGGAGAAGAAAACAATAAGATAAAATAAACCACGAGTCGAGGATGCTTCCAATGAGTGGCCGGTATTGCTTTTGCCCTCACCTTGGGCTTTCCCTAGAACTCACACAGAGATCTAGGAGAAACGAACTCACTAAGAGATCTTCAAGAGGGAACTCACAAAGAGAACACAAGAGCAAAAATTTTCATTCAATAATCATCTTCTCAATACAAGAAAGCTAGCCTAGGCCTCATGAGAAGAAAAATAACAAAGACTGAAATGCCCTTCGGGCTACAACACTACATGACCACCCATAAGGGTATAAAGGGTATGTTATTAAGTTGTAGCAGTATTGTTTAAATCGAAAGCAAGGCTAAAGTTGAAAGGTGTTAATTGTGTTTCATGCCTTGGATTTTGTTTGTTATACCAGTGTCGTTGGTGCAAAGTTGACCTAATAACTATTTCTTCATCTTCAAAGCTAGACATAAGGATATTTTAATTCTTGAAACCTAAACTAATATTATTAAGACCTGCCGAAGCTTAGTAATCCATCTTTTATTCCGATGTCTCCAATGCAAGTTATCTTAAGGTACTTATTATGAAATTTCAATACCCCCATTAGTTTTCATTAGCAATTTAAGGAAATAGTTGGTGCTCATTCATGCTTGATGATTATGTGGATCACATATCTAATAGCAGCTGTATTTCAGTTTTCATTGTTATTTTTAATTTAGTTCATGTCCACATTCCTTTTTACAGATATGAAAATCTGACACTTTTCTAAACGCCTGCAGCTTTCCAATGGATTCCTGAAGATAAAATTACTCTCTTTACCTCTGAAGGACTTGTTCAAATTGGGGGTTCCCTTGTTCCTCGCCGCTTTCCTACTTCAGATGTAATTACTTTCCATAAGCTTTTTCATTATTCTTATTTGATTTCTGTGCAACCAATGGGCTTTTGTTCGATTGGTGAATGTGACACCAATGCTAGTTTGCAGCTTGTTCTTTGTCTGTTAGATGTATTGTTGTTTTTTGTAAGTAGCTTAATAAAGCTATTTTTATTATGTTTCTAAAGCTTGATCTGTAGCGTTGATTCTTTCCCAGATAGGGACTATGTAACAATCAAATATTGTTGCTCCTAAATGTTTCTGTTACCTTTTTTCAGCTCCACTTGCAGCATTTTCAGATGCAACTTGCAAGTGGGTTGGATAGAATAACATAAATATTCCCTGATGTTACAGAATTTCTTTACTTTGTGATGAAGAAAATTGTATTTTCTTTCCCGTTAAGTTTTTAATAATCTTTATCCTTTGAGCAGAAGAGACGAAGGACGTCAAAGGCTTCTCAAAGGTCCCAGAGGTTTCGAGAGAGTTATTACATGGATCCTAATCAAGTCCTTTGTCTCGGTGCCCTTTTTGATATTGCAGCTACAAATGTTAGTGGGCCCTTTTATTTTAATGCATGAAGTTTTTTTTGCTTTAGAATTTACGCAAAGTTAAAATATGTATTTAGGGACTTGACATGGGAAGAAGGCTATGCATCTTTGGTTTTTGCCGTTCCATTGAGATGCTAAGTGATGTTGTAGAAGACACCGTCTTGGAGCATGGCGGCGAGGTACTTGGCTTGATACCTCTATTTCTCGTTTGCTTGGATCTAAACTATATTTTGCAAGACTTTTCTTCTTTTTCATTGTGCCGAATGTTGGCCATTAAAAGAGAGGCATCATACTAAGTTAAGTGTTGCAGAGATTAAAAGAAAAAAAAAGTGTTGCAGAGATGAGGATGCTTAGGTGGATGAGTGGCTTTACCCTTAGAGATAGGATACAAAATGAGCATATACGTGAAAAGGTTGGAGTAGCTCCAGTGGAAGATGAGATTTAAGAGGGTCGCCTTAGATGGTTTGGTCACATTAAATGGAGGCCTTCCGTTGATCCGGTTAGGAAAGTTGAGGTTTTAGATTTGACTTGTGTTAAGAAAGGTAGAGGTAGACCTAAAAAGACTTGGTTAGAAAATATTAGAAATGATCTTTCGATTTAAATGAAAATTTGACTTTTAACAGGACACTGGCAAAAAAGGATTCATGTAGCTGATCCCATATAGTGGGACAAAGACTTGATGATGCTGTTGTTGTTATTGTTGTTCTTCCTTTTCATGACAATAAAACAATTCCATTATTCACTATTTCCAATTTGTTTTGGAACACCCTAAGCTAGCAACTCAGATTTAAGTGTTGAGCTTTATTTACTTATTCATCAGTCTCTACGTACATCATCAAGACCAGAACCTTTGCATGCTGATAGGTATCACATGTAGATCTTCTGAAAAACAGCGAGAACAGTGACTGGGCTGCTGTCCACAACAGGAAAACACAGCAAAACTTCTGTTTACAGCAGTTTAACAGCAGTATTTCATAGGAAATTTGAAAGAAAACTCAAAGCAAGATTTGTATTCCACTAGACGATGAATAAAATAGCAAGATACAATTGATCCTCAATTCGAGAGGAGGATCGATCTCTCCCAAATCTCTAGACGCCGCTAGAGCCCAAAGAAAACCTAATTCTAAGAGATCTCAAATTTCATCCAAATTCAAGATACCCAAACCCTAGAAAAATAAATTATTTAATGCATACAAATCAAAAGGAATTCCCTAAACAGTCCCTACAATCAATTTCCCTCTTAAACTTCCTCAAAATTACTTCCTAAAACAGTCCCAAAAGGCGAGCGGCTCGCGCGGCCTCCGCCCAGGCGGAAACTTTCGCCGTTTCGTGTCTGGGCCGGTCCCACGACCGGTCTAACAATACTCCCCTCCCAAAAATCCACCTTGTCCTCAAGATAGAGATATGCTCGTGTTCCGGTGGAGGTGGCTATCCTTAAGGTGACTGAAAATCCTTACTGTATTGTTGAACCAAGGGCTGCACGGAAGGAGGAGCATCCCCTCCCTCTTCCAATCTGATCGCATCCAGCCTGTGTAGTCCCACCAGATAATCTTCCCCAACCTCTTGGGCGGCCCTAACCATGGTCTTAAGTGATGTGATGGCTTTGGATAGCCCTGCATCTCCCCTTATGACCACCCTTCTCCCATCCACCATTAATTCCATCGTGAGTGCTCCCCAATTGTCTTTGGTTTCCCCCAAGGTTTGCAACCACTTCATCCCCATGATGACATCCATGCTTCCTAACTCTAGTGGGAGAAAGTCCTCCCTTACTTGAATCCCCTGGATGGTCAACACCACTCATTTACAGATTCCTTGTTCTTTCTCAACCTTTCATGTACCCATCATCACTCCATAACAACCAATGTCCACCAATTTCACTCCCAGTTGGTTGACGACCTGAGTGGAAATGAATTTGTGGGTAGCCTCACTATCAATTAGCACCACCACCTCAAGGTCAGCTATCTCTCCTTTCACTTTCATAGTGTGACTCGAAGTGAATCTCACTACAGAGTTCAGAGAGACTTCTGCCACATTCAGGTGCAACTTCTCCTCCTCCTTTCCAGATCTGCTCCCACCTCCCTCCTCGTCTTCCCCGTCTTCACAGACAAGGAGAACCTGAAGAGTTCAGCCCTTGCACCTATGCCCTGGCATGTACTTCTCATCACATCTGAAGCATAACCCCTTTATCCTCTTATCCTGCATCTCCTTCTCTGTCAGCTTCTTGAAATTTTCCCCACTCCCTCCTCCTACTGGCTTCTCCTGGGTGGTCTCATTACTGTTGCCTGATGCAGGCCCCTTGGGTGCTAGAAGAGTGGTCGTCGCCCAGACACAGACCCGCCGCTGTCAATTTTTCATCCTCTGTCAACCCGTTCATAGCGAAGTAACGCTCCCTTTGTAGATCCAGCCATGGCCGTTTTCGCCCTCAAAGATGGGCATTTTTAGCTTCCTCACCCGCGGGTCTCCTCTGTTTTCCCGGTACCCTCCATAACCTCCCATTCCTCGAAGGGGAAGACTCCCCCAAGTGTCCCGATCATCCCTCCGACGGTTATATTCGAATCCCTCTTCATACTCACTTCTTCTTCCTTCGAAATCATCACCTCGACGCTGAATTCCTTCAAATTTAGCATCTCGACGATGACGTTCCTCCCTTCTTCCTTCAAAAACAGCCCCTCGACGCTGAATCCTTTCGAATTCAGCACCTCGGCGATGAATTTCTTCCCTTCCCCTTTCAAATTCATCACCTCGCCGCTGAATTCTTTCAAATTCAGCAACTCAACGATTGAATTCTTCCCTCCTTCCAACCAAATCAGCCTCCCGTTGGTCGTATACCCTACTCATCTCCTCTCTAGAAAACGGTTCTAGAGGGGGCATGTTGTTTTCCCCCTCCAGGATCTCCACAGCCGAATTTCTCCTCCCCCTCTAGGGGTTCGGATTTCCTCCCATGCCATGGCCGTCGGTAGCTCCCTTACTTCCGATGTCGCCGGATTGGTCTTCATTTCAAGTAGTTTCTTCATCATTTCCTCCATCGCGGTGAACTTCCCCTCCAACCTTTCATTGTTGGAGGTGATTTGATTTTGAAAGTTGCAGAATCTTTCCTCCAAATCGGCTTTCAATTGGTCGACTTCGCCTTCCAAGACGTCAACCTTCTTTTCGGCCATCTTTCTTCCCAACGGATCTCAAAAATATCACTTCCGGAAGCCAAAAGCTTGCTGAAAAATCAGGATTTCAGCCACCTAAGGTCCCAAAAACGATGCTCTGATACCAATTTGATAGGTATCACTCGTAGATCTTCTGAAAAACAGCGAGAACAGTGACTGGGCTGCTGTCCACAGCAGAAAACACAGCAAAACTGCTATTTACAGCAGTTTAACAGCAGTTTTCATAGGAAATTTGAAAGAAAACTCCAAGCAAGATTCGTATTCCACTAGACGATGAATAAAATAGCAAGATACAATTGATCCTCAATTCGAGAGGAGGATCGATCTCTCCCAAATCTCTAGACGCCGCTAGAGCCCAAAGAAAACCTAATTCTAAGAGATCTCAAATTTTAGCCAAATTCAAGATACCCAAACCCTAGAAAAATAAATTATTTAATGCATACAAATCAAAAGAACTTCCCTAAACAGTCCCTACAATCAATTTCCCTCTTAAACTTCCTCAAAATTCCTTCCTAAAACAGTTCCGCAAGGCGAGCGGCTCGCGCGGCCTCCGCCCAAGCAGAAACTTCCGCCGTTTCGTTTCAGGGTCGGTCACGCGTGGACCGGCTAGACCTGTCTAACACATGCTACTGTAAATATTCAGATGCGGTGCCTGAAAGAAGATAAAGGAGATAAGATGGTAGAGCAGAGAAAGGTAGAAGAAGTAGAGTAGAAAGCCAGCAATGTATTAATCACATATATCAAATACAGAGGACAACTACTAGCACATATATTGTGGAATGTATATATAAATAGCTAGACATAGTGTAGAGAATATTCTGAACTAATTAGCAAGTTGAAGATGACAAACATTATGTTGTGGAGTGGTAGCATAGCAGAGTGGAGAGAAGCCCTTCTGCGTAGTTGATGATAAGGAGAGTACTGATCAGATGGCAAGCTTTTCACCGCCCTTCAAAATTGATTGGCCAAGAGTTTGGACAGACAATTTGTTAGTAACTGATAGAACTGTGTTCCTGAGAGTGCTTAAGTGAAGATATCAGTAGGTTGATCTTTGGTTGCAATGTGTTGAACAACTATTTCTTTTAATCTGATTTGATCTCTAATGAAATGGTAGTCAATTTCGATGTGCTCGGTGCGAGCGTGAAATACTAAATTGTTGTTGATATGTTGTCACAATAAAGAGGAGTATGTGTGATTGAGGGGATCGAAAAATCTGCTAAGAGTTGATGGAGCCAAACAATGCCCGAAGCAGCTAATGCAAGTGCTCTGTACTCTGCTTCCATAGAGGATTTAGCTACTGTTGGTTGTTTCTTTACACTTCATTATATGAGATTGGGACCAACAAAGGAGCAATGATGAGATGTTGATTTTTTATCAAGAGTATCTGAGGCCCAATTAGAGTATGTGTAGGAGTGAAGTGAAAGTTTGCCACAAGTTATTGGGAGGCCAAAGTGCACTGTTCCTTTAATGTATCGCAGGAGGCGTTTCATCTGTTGATTGTGGTATAGGCAATGTCGAGTCATGTGAGGGTGAGTTATTACAGGGATCCAGCAGTATGACGGTAGAGGGCTGGTTGGGAGAACTATTTTTTGCTGTCAATTGGAGTGGGAGGCTTAGGGGATAGTGGAGTGGGTGGCAGTTTGCATTCAACAAAGCCAAATTTGAGTAGCAGGTCATTGACATACTTTGTTTGCTTAAGGAAATATGATGTAGGTGTGGAGGTTACCTGAATGCCGAGAAAGAACGTGATCCGACCAAGGTCTTTGAGGAAGACTTGCTACTGCTGCTTAGCAATGAGAGTCAAAAGAAAGGTTTCATTATTGCTGGTAACCAAGATATCGTCAACATATAACAGTAAAAATGTTTGAATGCTTTGTGTTGAGTAAATGAGTAGGGAGGGGTCAACATTGCTGAATTTGAAGCCACGTGACAAAAGAAGAGAGTGGAGAATGTTTTGAACTATTGGTGAGAGGATTGTTTAAGGCTGTAGATTGCTTTGTGGAGTTTACAAACATGGTTGGGATGAAGGGAATCAATAAAACCAACGGGTTAATGCATATATACCTTTTTATCTAGCTTGACATGATGAAAAGCGTTGAAGACATCCAGTTGTCTGACTGGCCATTGATGATGAAGTGCAATTGCAAGAAGTAATCTTATCGTGGGCATTTTTGCAACTGGGTTGAAGTTTTATGAATAGTTTACTCCATATAGTTGTTTGAAGCATTGAGCCACAAGGCGATCTTTGAAGCGATCAATTGAGCCGTCTTATTTTACTTTTGTTTTGTAGGTCAAGTGGTAACCCAAGATTTGTTGTTTGGATGGAGGTGGAACAAGGACCAAGTTCCTTTACGTTGGAGAGCAAGGAATTCTATTGACATAGCTTTGCGCCATTCGGGATATTTTGATGCTTGAGAGTAACAAGTTAGGGTTGGTGGAACGATGAGCTAAGCTGTAAGGTTGAGGACTGTTTTGGGTTTTAGATGTTTTGTCTTTGCTCGGGTTTGCATGTGATGGGTGTTGGTGGGTGGACATGAGACTTAGAATGTGAAGGGAATGTGTTGTTGGGTGTATCAGAAGGTTGGGTTGTGGTTTGTATGGGTTGTGGATAGGAGGATGTATCAAATTGTTGTGTGAAGGATTATAGATTATATGGGGAATGTTGTGGAGTGGTAGTATGAGTAAGAGAGTGTGGTACATGTAATGGAGGAGAGGTAGTAGGCTCGGGTTAAGGTGGAGGTGTGAGGTGAGAGGAAAGGTATTTTCATGGAATATAACATGACGGGAGATAAATTTTTTTTCACTTTGGAGATTGTAGCAGCGATAACCTTTGTGAATGTTGGAGTAGCCGATAAAGAGGCATGCGGTGGAGTGTGGAGCTAGCTTGTTTGATGTGAGTGGTTGCATCCATGGAAAACAAAGGGACCCAAAGGTTTTTAGGTGATCATATGAGGGGAGCTTTTTGTGAAGTAGCTGATATGGAGATTTCTTTTTAGTGTTTTTAGAAGGAATTCTTTTTATAAGATAAGTGTAGGTAAGTAATGCTTCGAGCCAAAAATGCAGGGGGAGGTGAGTTGCATGAAGTAAGATACGTGTTTTTTCAAGTAGATGTTTGTGCTTACGTTTAGAAACTCCGTTTTGCTCCGGAGTATATGAACAATTGAAGGTGTGTGAAATTACTTTTTGGTTGAGTAAAGTAGTTAAGTTGAGACTGAGATATTCACTACCTCCATTGGATCGAATGGTTTTTATTTTAGAGTTGTATTGATTTTCTGCCATAGTTATAAAGTTAATGAGATTGTTGGCAGTTTTGATATGTATCAGATAAAGCCAAGTGAATTTAGAAAAATCATCAATGAAAATCACTTAATATATATAGCCATTGAGAGAACGTATGGGTGATGGACCCCAACATTGGTGTGAATAAGTTCTAACATTTAGATGTAGGCGATTCTTTCAAATTAAAAGGTAGCCTATGACTTTTGGCTAGGTTACAAGCAGTAAGTACATAGGGAAATATCGGAAATTGATCTAGGAATTTTCAGCAATTTTGTTAGCCGAGGTAGTGTAGACTGTTGTGGATGGACTAAGCGAGCATGCCATAGTTGAAGTGAGGTGGGTTGGGAGAGAAGAGCTGTAGAGCGCTGCATTGGAGGAACAAACCTAATCAGATACAAACCATTACAGTTGGTCCCTTGAAGAGGAGCTTGATTGGTCAGAAGGTCCTTGATGCAAAAACCAGAGGGATCAAATGAGATGGAATAATGATTATCAGATGTGAGCTTGTCAATGGAGATCAAATTATGAAAGATAGAGGGGACTGTAGGAAACACTTGTAAATCTCAAGTATTTCTTATAAATCTTCGGAAAACAACGAGATTTCTCCACAAAAGTCCACACAAAATCACGAAAATAATAGATAATTTGTATTATTTGATGAAATGGAAACATAAAATACCCAGATACAAATGATCCTCTATCTAGAGGAGGATCTATCTCTCCCAAATCTCTAGACACTGCTAGAGCCCAAAAAAACTTAAGAGATCTCAAATTTCAGCCAAATTCAAGATGCCATAACCCTAGGAAAACAAAATATTTAATGCATACAATTCAAAAGGAAATCTCTAAGCAGTCCCTACATTTAATTTCCTTCCTAAACTTCCTAAAAAAACCTTCCAAAGTTGCTCCGTTAGATCCTGCGGTCGGATCGGCCGCAGGACTGGCTGGACCAGTCTAACAGGGACATGAAGAATATTGTTTAGATGTAGCTTACGGTGCAAAGAAGGTGTCGGGAGTAGACCCTGGCCACTATTGGTAATTGGGAGAGTTGCTCCGTTACTGGTTGCTATTGAGTCGGGACTTGTATATGGGATGGGATGCTAAAGGTTGGAGATGTCTATGCTGAGATGTGTAGATGCACCAAAGTCCAGGAACCAATCATTTGAAGTTGGTTGCTGTTGAGAGTATAAACCAGCTAGCTGAGGAGGTGGATTGGGTCAGTACTGTAGGTTTCTTCGGTGCCATCAAGTTGGTGCAGTGTGCCCAATTTTGTTGCAGATCTGATAGGGTGTTTGGTTGGATGTGGAAACACTGGGAGCTCCTCTGACAATCTGGGGACTCGTGAAATTGCTTTTTGTGGAAGTTTGAGAGACCTCTGTTGTATCTGTTGATCCACCCTCTCGAAGCGGATAAGGCGTACTGGATCGTATCTAATTGAGAGAGTTTTAGAGTCTTGTTTGCAAGATTTATCTCCTCACTGCAAAGGAGAGAGTAGAGGCCATCAAGGCTAATGGGAGTTTGCGTAGTTCTAATGACAGTTTTGAAGGATTGGTAGGTGTGAGGAAGGCTGTTGAGGATGTATAGAATGACATCCTCTGAATCGATGTGAGATCTAGCTGCAATAATGCTGTCGATGAGGGACTTGACATTGGATAAGTGTTGAGTCATTGTAAGGTCATTCATTGAGACATTGTGGAGTTCTTTTTTGAGTTGAATGACTCTTGAGCTATTGGTAGGTTGTAGATGTTTTTCTAGGGTGCTCCAAATGTCATAGCATGAAGGGAGGTTGAGGATGTAGGGATCCGGTTGGGGAAATGGTGGAGAAGAGTGCTGCTGAGAGATTTTGATCCAGGAAGGTCTAGGTGGTGTATGTAGGGTTGAGAGTGGGTTCAGGAGAGGTGGAGAAGATATTTTGGAGGGCAAACGGTTTATCTTGTGAGGTAGCCTGCAAAGTTGTTTTCTGAGAACATTTTGATTATATGCAATCTCCATATGGGATAATTAATGTTGTTAAGCTGAATGTGTACGATGATTTTGTTATTGGTGATGAGAAACTTGAGAGACGATAGAATAGGCATATATGTCATGTTGATAGGTTCAGTTTGCGAGCTAGAAGCAATGTTGGAAGCGCTGGAAGGTTCAGACATCGATCCCAGAAGCAAGGAATAAGGAGCTGTTAAGTTTTAGGTAGCTCTGATACCATGAAAGAAGATGGAGGAGATAAGATGGTAGAGCAGAGAAAGGTAGAAGCAGTGTAGAAAGCCCGTAATGCATTAATCACATGTATTAAATACAGAGGACAACTACTAGACTACTAGTACATATATTGCCAAATGTATACATAAATAGCTAGACAGTGTAGAGAATATTCTGGACTAATTAGCAAGTTGAAGATGACAGCCGCTATGTTGTGGAGTGGTAGCATAGTAGAGTGGAGAGAAGCCTTTCTACGTAGTTGGTGATTAGGAGAGTACTGATCAAACGGTGAGCTTATCAGTTCCTACTTACATAAGAGAATTTAAGCTGCATTTGGATGCGGTGCCGATGTTCAGAAGAGAACATGTAAGCAGTGTTTGGATGTTTGGAATTTGAGTGAAATGAAATGAAGATAAAGATTGAAAAAAAAAAAAAAACTTAAATCAATTGTTCAAGATTCATAATCAACCTCTTAATGTTTGGATTGCATTCCATTTCCTCCACTTTGCTTCTATCCAGGCAAAACCTTGAGCCCATGGGCATTTAACATAGAAATAGGAATGGCTTCTGTTATGACTAGAAATCAAATGTTATGTTTCTTCAACAGGCGGTTATTTTGCAAATTATTTTCATTGTTTGCTAAGAATAAAAGCGAATGAATGAAAGAGAAATCATAAGATGAAAAGAAACTCAATTTTTATATGATTCAGAGATTAATCCTTCTATATGTATGCAGATTAGGATGCCAAATAGAGATGGGGTGATGCATTTCAAGTACTAGAAAGCTACGAGGATTACAAAAGAGTAGATAGTAATATATTTACTGAAGAAATTATTCAGAAAGAAATTCAAATTCTATTTTATTTTTTGGAATCTTTACATACATATATATATATTAGGAGAATAAATATAAAAAGGAAAGATATTAATCTAATTAATTATAATAATCAAATTCTACGGATCTCCAACTGCAACCCTCATATTACTGCCCACGGATCTCCAACTACAGCCCTCGGACTACTGCTCACAGATCTCCAACTGCAACCCTCAAATTACTGCCCATAGATTGCTGATGTGACCTCCCCTTGACTGCGTTATTCAACATTTACTATCAAAATATTATCACAAAATTTTAATAAAACTCTTCAACTTCAATCTTATCCTACCCATCAAATGAATTTTATATGTTTTTTAAGAATAGTGAGCGAAAATTCTCAAGTTATGTGACTTGAATCCATGGCATAGAAACCTTCTCCTATAACCCATTGCCCAATGGTCCTTCCACTCAAATGAAAAAACTAACCATTATTAGTTTCCTTCTTCATGATGACATCAGAAAGTATTTTTCACAAACTCAGGCATCGTTTAAGATGACTTTCTTACTGCTTCTTAAAACAGATTTTTAATACAAAAATTTTAATTTTTTTTTATTAAAAAACTGTTTTAAGAAGTAATAAGAAAGCCGTCCCAAACGAAGCCTCAACAAGTCCCTGCACCAACATTTTGCCATCTTTTTCAGGTTTTTACAGCAGAGAAGGCAAGCAATGAAGGTTTACAAGAGAAACTGACCATGACTGTTGCAGTGCCATTGCTATGGGGAGTTCCTCCAGCTTCCGAGACCCTGCGATTTGCCGTCCGGAGCGGCGGAGGCATAGTGGAGAAAGTCTATTGGCAATGGGATTTCTTGTAGAGAAACTGATGGAAGCAATTTGTCCTTACTGTACAGATTTGCTGCTGCTCTTGAGCTTGTAGCATATATCCATTTATCATGTAAATGTAACATTTGTCCTTGTAAAAATTCTTCAATAGCTGATAACATTGTTTCAGCTCATCTGCCCTGCCCTGCTGCTCACAATGAGCGCAGGGGTGATGCATGATGGATTATGATCACAATGAAGATCCCATTGCATGAGCACTATAGGTCTTTGTTTCATCTTTTTTTTTGAAGGTAAAAGATAAGCTATCTCGTTTTTAGAATTCGAAATAAATTCTAAATTTTCAGGATTAGGGTTTAGGGTACTCGGTAAAGTCAAATTCAAACATTTTTATTCAAATATTTTCGTCAGAATTTGTGCGATCGATGAACTTTTCGAGTGAGTGTATATGTGTTAGGCTATAAATTTTTTCTTACGAGATTGAAAATGAATCAAGATCAAAATCGGGTTTTTATAAGAATCAAACGTACATATTTAGCTCCAATCAATAGCATATCAGGCAAACTTATAATTAGATTTGGTTCGACCGAGTTAGGATCGAATGACTTTTAGTTGATCTCAAGTTGAGATCAAATTGGCTTGAAATTAGATCGTTATTAACAAGTCTACTTGAAAGGCTATATTTTGAGCTATATAGCATTACTATTATGATCTTATAAGAGTGGGCCTCTTTGATGTTGCTAAGAAGAATGTTGCATGTTATGAATTGCAAGAGTACTTAAAGTTTTACTAGTTTGAAACTAATTAAAATATCAGTATTTTTTGTTTTTAGTAATTAATTAATTTATATTTTATTTGTCAATAGTTTTCACTAACTGATTTTTCTATATTATTAGTTTATTGCTCTGAATATGAAGAGTAAATAGAGACTCCAATTTTGTTCATAATGCAATTTTGTTCTAAAAATTTGGAGAAGCATTAATTATGGCTTCAATAGAAACTCAATATAGGGCTAGCCTAGCCTATAAAGAACTAAAAATATATCATGTGATTTAGAGTGTGTGGCTAATTAAATTTATGAGATCGATATACGTGCATGGTATCTCATTGAGCTTAGATTTTGATGGGATGAGTGAGATTCAGTGAATGAGATTGTCGACAAACTAGTTAATGTCAGTCACCTGAAGTTGTCATGTCTAGTTGGTCATTCAACCACCTAATGTTGGCATATCGGCTAGTAAGTCATTTTGCCATCTAAAGTTACCAAAGTTGATTTTTTTTTAGTCGCCAAAGTTGGTTAATCAGCCATTCAACTGCCTAAAGGTGGCAAGTCATACTGTAGGAATTTAGCGGGTCAATCCTTCAATTGCTTGTAGTTAGCTACATTAAAGGTGAAATCGATAAGTTGAAATCAACAAGTCCACCTATCAGTCATTCACCCACCTGAAATTGATAAGTTGGCCAATCAACCACCTAAATTAGGCTTGAGATATTTGGATATAAAAAATATTTATTTGTGAAATGATCTGACTTCAAAGTTATGAAATATGTCATATATTTTATGAGTTATCATACAATTTTTAAAATATGTATATTTAAAGCATATAATAATTTATTAAAATAAAAGATCTTTATTTAAAATGCAAAATAATTTTTTAATATCATAGTACAACACTTAAGTTATGAATTTCAAGAGTACTTAAAAGTTTTACTAGTTTGAAACTAATTAGAATATAAGTATTTTTTATTTTTAATAATTAATTATTTATATTTTATTTGTCAATAGCTTTCAATGTCTTATTTTCCTATATTATTAGTTTATTGCTTTGAATATCAACAGTAAATAGAGACTCCACTCTTCAATCAAAGCATAAAATTTGAGGGAGGGCCCTCTAACTTATGGGAGCTTAGCCAAATGCTACTTTCAATGGACTAAAATTGTTGGTTGAATATGCATAATGCAATTTTGTTCTAAAATTTTTGAAAAGCAAGAACTATAGCAAAATAATATGTATTTAAAAATATATCATGTGATTTAGGGTGTGTGGCTAAATAAATTTATGAGATTGATATATGTGTATTGTATCTCATTGAGCTTAGATTTTGATGGGATGAGTGAGATTCAATGAATGAGATTGTCGACAAACTAGTTAAAGTCAGTCACCTGAAGTTGTCATGTCTAGTTGGTCATTCAACCACCTAATGTTGACGTATCGGCTAGTAAGTCATTTTGCCATCTAAAGTCGCCAAAGTTGGCTAATCAGCCATTCGACCGCCTAAAGTTGGCAAGTCATCAAGTAGGAATTTAGCGAGTCAATCCTTCAATGCTTGTAGTTAGCCACATTAAAGATGAAATCGATAAGTTGAAATCAACATGTCAACCTATCAGTCATTCGCCCACGTGAAATTGATAAGTTGGCCAATCAACCACCTAAATTAGGCTTGAGATATTTAAAATGCAAAATAATTTTTTAATATCATAGACTCATAGTACAACACTTAAAATGATTATTATTTTGAAGTAAAATTCTATTATTTTATAAATTATATGAAATATAGATATGTATGAAGAACTTTGATAAAATTTCTTAGCTTGAATTTAGTAAAATATATTAGGAGGTGTTAGCTAATTTAGTTGATAAAAAAAAAAAAATGCTATCAAATTCCAAAGATTGGATATTTCATATTTGTTTATTAAATTTACACTTTCATAATCTAAATTAAGAAAAAAATAATCCTTCCCCAAAGGTTATTTCATCGGCCGCCACTCATTGCCTCCTGCGCTTAAACCCCGCCGCCGGTGCGCTCCGCTTCGCCGATTGCTCCCATGGCCTCTTCTGGGTTTCTCACCCTCTGCCCCTCATCTCTTCTCTCCAAACCCGCCTTCCTTCTCTTCCCTCTCCGCCGCCTCTCTTTACTCCGCATCTCAGCATCCTCCTCCTCCTCTTCCTCCACAGAATTCAAAATCTCCTTCGCTCCCTCCTCCACCAAATCCCTAGTTCCGGATCCGTCCCCTCACAACCCTTCGGCCCCTCCCCTACCCCTCGTCATACCGTGGATCGTCCGCGACGAGAATGGCAATCTAAAGCTTCAGGCCACTCCTCCCGCCGGATTCCTTCAAGCAATGTCCGAGCCCAAGCTATCTCCAATCAAGAAAAAGAAGAAGAAGGAGCTTGCCTCGGCGCCAAAGCAGTCCAAGGCGGCAAGGAGGTTTTATAATCAGAATATTAAAGAATCTAAAAGGCTCAGCAAAGTTCTTGCCGCTGCCGGAGGTACTTATTGTGTATTTGGTTGTAATGATTAGGGAATTTTACATTGTCCGTCTATATGTTTCAGTGGCGTCCAGGAGGAGTAGTGAGGAGTTGATATTTGGAGGGAAAGTGACAGTTAATGGATCTGTGTGCACTTCTCCACAGGTATGTTTGTTCTCATTTATTCAACTTTGGCTAAGATTTATAGCGTAGAGTGCTTGTGGGGATTTTAATCCATCTCTTATTTAGTGAATCATATTTTATCTACATAAATGGTCCTTTGATTCTATTTTAGCCTTACAAACATTCAATCAGATAAATGCGCACTTAGTTTTTCTTCATGTAGTTTACCTGGATGGATCTGGGAGCTGTTATTTTGTTCTTGACGGTGTATATTTAGAAGCATGTTACTATGGAATTAATCGAATAAATAGAACATTTTTTCTTAAAAAATCCCTTATCAAGAAATTATACTGCAGAAATAAAGAACTGTAAAGCTTGCTGAGATATACTAATTTTATTGATTAATAAATAAATTATCTATATTTTTGTCTTTGGTTAAATGTAGACACGGGTTGACCTTTCAAAGGATTCAATCTATGTTAATGGGAACCGTCTTTCTAAAAGGCTGCCTCCAAAGTTGCATTTTGCTCTTAACAAGCCAAAAGGGTCAGTTTTTTCTTCCGTTCTACATAAGTTTGTCATCTTCTTTGATGGTTCAGAGTTCCGTCAACCTGCATAGATTTTGTAAAGAGAATTGCGTAATATTGGATTGCATAAACAGGTACATTTGCTCGAATGGTAAAGAACCGAAATCCGTAGTTTCCTTATTTGATGATTACTGGAAGAGTTGGGTACGTGCACTGTGTTTAACACATTTCAAAAACTGCAAAACTTCTGGAACTTGGAGACTGTTTATCACATGATGCACTTTTTATTCCCTTGAAACTTATTTGGTGAAGCTTTTCTCTGTTACAACAGAATAAAACAAATCCTGGCTTACCAAGGCCCCGATTGTTTACTGCTGGACGGCTGGATGTTGCAACTACTGGCTTGATTATCGTTACCAATGATGGTACTAATATTCTTTTATTTCAGAAAAAAATTCCCTTGAAACTTATTTGGTGAAGCTTTTCTCTGTTACAACAGAATAAAACAAATCCTGGCTTACCAAGGCCCCGATTGTTTACTGCTGGACGGCTGGATGTTGCAACTACTGGCTTGATTATCGTTACCAATGATGGTACTAATATTCTTTTATTTCAGAAAAAACAAAGGAAAAGTGTCGGTGCATCATAGCTTTCTATTGAATTCAAAATTTTCCTTAAATCACACCCAACTATATTGAGAATATTAAGTGAAAAAAGTCTAGTGAAATAGAGTGAGAATAATTCTAGAGAGAGATGCTCTAAGATTTTTGTAAAATAAGCCTAAATATAAAACAGTTGCATAAACTGAGCTCACTCTCAGGTTAGGGCTCTCCTACTTAATGATTCATAGTTTTTATCCAATGCAATATGATCATTCCTTAAGTTTGAATAATTATTAATTAAATTTGTATGCTCATCTTTCAAGGTGGAATATTCTGTTTTAAGATGTGAGTGGTACTTCTTAATTTTTTATACGAATCATGTGATAACGAGAATAATTCATCATAAGATAAGTCGCATACCTGATCATTGTTGGAGTCACCAATGCTATTTTAGCCATTAAGCACAGTTGATTACCTCCTCTTCTAGCTTAGTTTTTGATGATTCTAAATTTGAGTTTGCTCAAAAAAACCTTTTGAAACTTCTATTTGCCCTTCTATGCATTGCATTTTTCCTCACCGTTACCCTTAGATGGGTGGCTCTTAATGTTTAGGCAATCGGATCGAACATGTATTGGCTTTTTTTACACATAACAAATCACATTAGTAGAAAACTTATTTGATTTTGCAAATTTACATATATGCTTATCAAAGTGGCACTTTTCCATGCATTTCAGGAAACTTTTCAATCTGTTAGGCCATTAATGTAATATCATCATTTTCATATGTTCCTGAATCATTGCTTTCTGTATCGTCAGCCTTTAACATTGTTATTCTTTTGGGAGATTTACATACATACCACCCTATAATACTCTATTTACATATTTAACACCTAAAACTTTAATATTACATACATACCACCCTTAGTTCATTTTCATATCAAATATGAGTGGTAGAAATGAAATATATGAGTACTAGGAAGGAAATATGAGGGGCATATTTGATATTAAAATAATATAGAGTGGTATATATGTAATATTAAAGTTTTGGGTGTTAGATATGTAAATAGGATGGTATAAAGTGGTATGTATGTAAATTTCCCTATTCTTTTTCTTTTTTCGTTCACCTGAACCTGCATGTCTTTGACTCACCTTTTGTTTGTAGCCAATTAGAGAGACATGTAGATTATTAATAGAGTATGCATTTAAGTCTTTAGATTCATAAACGACAATAACTTTTGCAGCCCAAGATTTAAGCAAAAAGCATAAATTTTGTTAACTTTCGCAGAATTTGAAATATCTATACCTAAAACATACAATGATGTGATGATTTTTGTAAACCTAGTATAAATATTGAAAATTAATTCACTTGGTTGCATGCAAAAGAGTTTGTATTCATGTAAAAGTAGATTCATGCGAGGTTGTTTAACTTTACTTGTGCCTTTATAAGTAATATAGACTCTATTCTATATTTCCTTTTCACAAGTGCACGTAGAAATAGGCATGCAATATTTAGATTTTAAGGCACATAAAAAACAGTTCAAATATCTGGCATTCAGTTGCTCAAGATCACGATTCGCTAAGGACCATTTAGTAAAAAAATCTCTATTTTAACTCCATTCATAATACGAAATGGTAAATCATAGCCAGATTGAATTATATGCCACGTATAGAAATCAATCGATTGTAAAAACCTGGACATACAAATCTTTTAAAAATCAAATGGAATGTGATCAAACAAAATGGGTTGGGTAATATAATACGCTTCCACAGTGTTATGATTATCAAAATGTGCGATGTGAATCAACTATTTTGCGATGTGGATCAACTCAAGATATTTAAATTTAAAGTAAGAAACCCTCTCTGATACCAATTGAAAGTGTTTATGGCACACCAAGATTGGTCTGAATTAGTATTTTAAAATCTTTTTTGGTATTTTTCTAAAAATCTTATGCTTTTAAAATAAAAATAAGATTAAAATATAATATTATTCAAACTAAAATGAAAACCAAATGCAATTTTTTTTTGTTTTTATAAACTTTTTCATAAAACAAAAATTTTAAATTGAAAATTTCAACTAGAGATTCACCCAAATTATTTTACAAAGATAATAAAAAACCAAAATAGAGTGCAGTAATATAAATTGCAAGAAAAGTAAACTGCAAAAAAATAAGAATACGTAAACCAAATATATAGTAGTTCGGTCGAATTGACCTATATCCACTCCCCAAAGATCCTCCTATTTGGGCATTGCACTAAACGTGGCTCTCCCTTAGCACACATCTAGATGGAGAAGACTTTCTGTCTTGATTAGTCGAAAAATGACCCTTACAGACTCTTCAATCTACGAATAATCTCTCTCCTCTCGCCTCCTCATTCCTCAATCAGGCGGAGATGCCGTACCTGCTTTCACCTTGGCCCGGTGGAGATGCCGATCCCTCTTTTTTGCCTCCAAGCCTGGCTGAGATGCCATCTCTCCGATGAAGTTGTCGATCTCTGCTTTAGCTTCCTGGCTCGATGGAGACGTACTCGGCTAGTGAGAGTCTTTCACTCCAAAGACTCTCATTCCCAGAGCTCTCCCCCAAGAGCTTCACAAAAAACACAATTGGAGGACCCCACCCCTCAACTCTCTCAAGGTGCTCTCACTATCTCAACCTTACCCCCTCTCTCTCTTTTGTGTTGTGGACTCTCTCCAAGCTCACTTACAAAAAAAAAGACGTCTCTGAATCTTAAAAACTTTTGCCTACATGTTATTTCAAGAGTTTAAAAGTAGGCTCTAAAAAAATTCTAATTGTTAATTTTAAGCCTTTTGATTGTACAATACAATATACATATCATACAATATGATTAGTTGAATTGAATAACATATTCAAAAGAGCTCTCTGGTGATTGTCTAGTAAGACCGATGATTGTACAATATGATCATTAATAAAGATTATATTTGATTTGATTCATTAATCCTCAGGATTAAATTAGAAAATTTTAATTAATTATCATATAGTATGAACACATTTGTACAATACAATTAGTACAAATTTCAAAATTCAAATTTGAAAAATTTAAGAAACCACGATTCGACGATATTATTTCTTACAATAGCTGATCGTCCTGTAGGTGGTGGTGATCGTACATTACGATTAGTTATAAATTAATTTTAATTAAACATTTGAATTAATTTTTGTTTGACCTGATCATAAAGTATGATATTGGACCATATAGTACGATTATAAGAAAAAAATTCAAAAATTCAATTTTATTCCACCTTGTGTGTGTACATGGTTGCTAAGCCAAAATATACCTAGTACATAAATTAACTCAAAAAATGAAAAATACAAACTTTGTAAAATACAGACTGACTTATGCATTGACGCTACACTGTCTTGAGCCAATTCTTAAGTTCTTTATGTATGTGATATGGGAGAAGGCAGGTCAAAAAGGGGAAGGAATTTCGGCCCCCCATGTGGGGCCCATTAAACCTATCATTACATACATGAGAAGAGGAATTCAGGAAGGGATTAATTAGGAAGGATTTTCTAATTGAAAAGCGTAGATTTGGGGTTTATTATCTTATGAATAATCCCTGCTGACTCCTGCATCAGAAGCACCATCAACATAGAGGGTCTACATTAGGTATTTTTTTATAGTTGCCTCCTCTTTAGTATTGAGTAAACTGAAGTTGGCCAAGACATCTACTAGCACTTGCACTTTGATAGTGGTCCTTGGTGTATATGAGATTTGAAACTTGTTGAGTTATACTGGTATGATCAATAACAACATGAATAGAATGCTCTTGAAAATAAGGACGAACTCGTTGTGCAACTATGATCAATGCTTGTGCAAGCTTCTCCATAATCAAATGGCGCAACTCGGCCCCTCTCAAAATTTTGCTGATATAATAAATTCACTATTTCTTCACCCCTTCTTCGCGGATGAGGATCGATCTCATTGCCTCATAACTGACTCTAAGATATAAGAACAAATCCTACCTGGTTTGTGGACTTTGAAGTAGAGGTGGTAAAGATAGGAGTGGCTTCATATGCTGGAAGGTGAGTTCACATTCTTTATTTCATGAGAAGTGCTTGCCACTTCTTAGAACCATGAAGAATGACAAGCACTTGTCACTTTGTCAACCTTTCCAACTCCTTTGTATTTTGAGGAGACGGCATTTCAAGAATCGTGTTCACCTTTTTTGGATTCCTCTTTATACCACATTCTGGAGTTAACAAGAAGTCCAAGAATTTATCAGAATTGGCTCCCAAGATATATTTTAGAGGATTTAGCATTATTTTATATTTTTTATAGTTAAAAAAGTTTTTATTTTTCAGATGAAATGTGCTATTCAGGAGTTTTTCTTTTGATTAAGAGATATTGAAAATCTTCTACATTGCACCTTTTTTATTCTAAAATAAATATAGCCATCATTCTTTTATAATACACCTACATTTTTCAAACTAAAGGTCATTACATCATAATAATGTTGTCCATAATTCCTCGGGCGACTTTTTTAGTCTTTAGAAAATTACCAAAATTTCCCTTCCTGATAACCCTTCTCCTTCCTCCTAGCCGTCACAACGGTGCTACTCTCAGTATTATATTCCTCGGCATTGATATGACTATTGGTGACCTCTAGCAACTCGTCTAATGCCCACATTGCCATAAGTCGGGTGCATACCTGAAAGGTCCCTCACATAAACCTTGATTTTGAGCGACTCGAGCCACAACCCACTCTCTAAGTCCTTCACATCCATCATTTCTTTTTGGAACTAGGTTATGAAGCTCTTCAACGACTCACATGGTTCCTATCTCATTTGCCAAAGCTCCTGAGAATTTTTTAATGTCCTTTACACTATGGCAAACCGAGTGACAAACATTCTCTTAAACTCAATGAAGGATTTAATTACACCAAATGGGAGATGTGAGAACCACCACAGAGGTGATTTCTTGAAGGCAGTGAAGAACAATTTACACTTTAATGCATTATTAATGTCTAGCAATGAGACAATTGACTCTAAACAAGTGACATTGTCAACTAGATCGGTTTTCCCCTTGTATGAATCCAAGTGAGGAATCTTGTGTTTTGCTGGAGGCTTGGCCCCAGTAATCTCCCTTTGGAATGCATTCACCAATGGAAAATTCCTCTTGAATGTCTGCTTTTCTTCTCGACAAATAGTTGACGTCGACTTCTCATTGTCTCTAGTAGGTTTCATCAATAATTGGAGTAGAGGTTAAAGCTTTAACTTCGGAGAGTCTCCTTCTCCTCACAACATAATCATAGGATCTTGCTGGGAGCTCTACTCTTGAAATGGTTATGGAAATCCTCTCTGGATCATTCTCATCACCCTTTTTTCAAATTTAAGAAGTTGGCTGACAGTGATGAATTCATTGTGATTTTCCTTCACTTTGCTAAGTACTCTTCTAGTTAATGGCATGCTGTACACTCACCACACCTTTTAGGATGTTAAATTCAAAATTATTCGTGAATCACACCCAATTGTATTGAGAATGTTGAGTAAAAAGAGAGCAGATAAATACATAGAGAATAATTATAGATTAAAAAGCTCTGAGATTTTTAAAATGAGCTTAAGTGCTAAACATTGCGCAAATTGTGGTCAACCTTCAACAACCTATTTATAGATTTGGGCTGAAGCTTGAACGTTATAAAATTGAGTACCCACATGACCATGCAAAAAATAAGAGAAAAATATAATAATCGTGTAGCACGATTGAAAGTATGACTTGTAGAAGTCGTCCGTCGAGCTGTTAATAAGTTTTTGGTTTGACATGTATTTGTAGATGAGTAGTCGAATATCCAATCAATACTTTTTTATATGATGAGAGTCGCCCACTTGAATAGTCTTGCTATGACCGACTTGATAGGTTATACTCACCTACATGGGGCGAGCTCGCATGTTGTAGTCGCATGCTTTAGGTGTGTTCATTTGTAGACTTGACAAGTTCCTTTTGAGTTTGTCAAGTAGATCGAGTTGAATTGACTTGAATTGGGCTGACTTGGCTTGAAATTCAATTTTCTAGATATTTGATTAAATTCTATCTTAGATAAATAAGTAAATTTCTAGAAAGCTATCTTAGATACTTGAAAGCTTTCTCTTTTGTATTCATATTCTTTTTCAATTTAAATTGTAGATATATCGCAACTATAGAAGGTGCTATTCATCGAAGACACCTGATTGCTATAAGTGAAGGCACAGAAGTTGAAGGCGTGCATTGTGTGCCTGATTATGTGGAACTTCTACCTGCACAGCCAGATGCCCCAAGACCTAGACTTCGCATAGTGGTATTGTTAGTTTATCTCTATTGAATCTAACTTGAATAGTTTTTTTTCTCGTATTTCCATTGGTTGATTGTTAAAGTGCTTTTGTGGTGTTATTTTGGCCACTAGAGTTGTGATGGTTAGCATGGTATTGTATAAGGATATAAAAACTGATGAAAGGTATTTCTTGTGTTTTTGATTGAGGAAGCATTACTAGTTCTCATGCTTTTAAGCATTGGTTAAATGCAACTTGGTAATTCAGCATAGGGAAACATCTCAAGGGCTACTATGTTTTAAGATTAGATCATGAATACATGACCTTTTTGAAGGTCAATTTGTAATTTACCATTTCTGTTCTTGATGCGCTTTGAACTTCAAACTTGGGGTACTAACTTGGGCTTGTGGTTTGTGGTCATCCAATTTGATACAAACATATGCAGAAATTGTGTTTAATGTGTTGACCATGAAAATCAGCACATGTAAGAGTGTGATTGAACTTGTAAAAGAGTGATGAGAAACAAATATCATCCTACAATATTGATTTTCACTCACCCGAAATTAAATTAATCAAAAGTTTATTTGAGGATTAAAAATTGATATGTTAATAAAAACAAGAAAACTAAATTTCTCTAGTTAAGAGTTCCTAATAGCAAGTTCTTGAAAGTTGAAAATGAGGGTTTTGCAATGAAGAGTAGATCTAGGGGTTAGATTTCACCAAGATGTATGTAATTGGTTCACCGGTTAAATTTGATTAATTGAAAATAGATTTTTTTGCATTCTACTATCCTCTTGAAAATCTAGAGAAATTAATTTACTAAACACAACCTATCTTCATCTCCAAAGTAAATTTAATGCTATAAATTTAAATACAAATTGGGATCTCAAGAATTATACAACTACAGTGCAACTATCTTTATTTTATGTAATTTTAGTAGTATTAGTTCTAGTGGGGGGATTGTGATTTTGGGCGATCAAGTCATTAAAAAGAGTACTAATTTTAGATATATCGAGTCTATTGTTCAAAATGATGATGTTGAAATAGATAAAGATATTATTAGTAGAATTCAAGTTGGATGGTTGAAGTGGAGGAATGCATCGGGCCTCTTGTGTGATAGAAAAGTACCTCTCAAATTTAAGATAAAATTATATGAGATGGTGGTGAGACGTGCAATGCTTTATGACGTAGAATATTTTCCATTAAAAGAAACACAAAAAATTAAGTTAATTGTTGTAGAGATGATGATGCAAAGGTGGATGAGTGGCTTTACTACACTTAGTTATAGAATGTGAAAGGAGTATATATGCGAAAAGCTTGGAGTAGCTCAATTGGCAAATAAGATTAAATTGAGTTGCCTTAGATGGTTTGGTCACATAAAATGTCGGCCTTTCGATGTTCTGGTCATGGGCGGATCCCCATAGTAGTGAGGGGGGGCATTTGCCCCCCCTCAAAATTTTTTTTTAATTTTAGAGAGGATATTTTGAAATATTTTGGATATTTTTGGGTATTTTGCCCCCTCTCAAAAAAATTTTTTGCCCTAATTTTATCAATCCTAAGCGTCTTTTCCCACCCCCCATCAAATTTTTTTTTTGTCCACCCTGAAAAAAGAAGCTGGATCTGCCCTTGGTCCTGGTTATGAGAGTAGATATAATAGATATGATCTATGTTATGAAAGGTAGAGGTAGGCCTAAAAAGGTTTGGTTAGAAAGTATTATAAATGAAATTTTCTTATTAGATTTAAAGAAGAGTTTGACTCTTTGTAGGACATAATAGAGAAAAAGAATCCATGTAGTCGACCCCACATAGTGGGATAATGGCTTGAATTGCTTGATGTTATTGTTGTTGTTGGTATAGTGTAGGTATCTTTATTTTATGATTAATTATGGTATGTCAACCATGAAGAACTCAATTTTTACCCTTGATTTCAAACAAACATCCTAATCTAGCAAATATATGAACAATAAAAACGGATTGGAATATCTGACATTAAATTTAAATAAAAGATAATAATAGATCAAATTAAAAATAAGACCAATATCTAATATACAATTTTATCTAATCCCTCTAAATAGAGTTTATAACATATTAAAAAAAAAAAGGAAATCTCATTGCAAAAGTATCAGACATGAAGAAAAAAAAAGTAGAAAATTTTATAAAAGTTTTTTTGCTTATTTATTTTTTTTGTGTTTACGCCTTTTTTTGTTCTTTTTCCAAATTCCAGCAATGAGTCCTCCAAAAATCCTCAAAACCTTAAAAATTCACCCTTATTGATTTACATAAGGTTTTTATTTTAAACCTCATCAATTCTTAGATATTTTTGGGCTAATTTGCAAAATTTTTTGTAGCAGTTCCAAATCTGGTGCTGCACTGCTAGAGTCGGTGCCATTACTCTGTCCGTAGCATCCAAAATGATGCTATGGCATCCATTGCTATGTGAAAATAGACTTTTTATTAAAAAATATGGCCCCATGGTGCCTAGAATCATGCTTGCTATTTCAAATGCTCTTATTGGTGTCCTCGATAAGCCACCAATTTTTGCTCCTTGCCTTTTGGACTCTAGTAATATAAATAAAGTTGTGGTGAGCTTTTTTGATAGCCCTAATACTGAGGGTGAGGTGATTAATGTTGATGGGATGAGTGTGATTCAAGTTGTGAAGCAAGTTAGTGTGGCGATGATTGCGTGTGAGTGGATTTTTTGGGATAAGGGGAGGTTCTAGCACTGAAGCATGATGCAATAGCTAGGTGAGGGAGTTGGTGTATAGAAGGATGAGCTCTTTGAGTGTATGAGATTGAGCGCAAATAGGGCTGTTGGATGGGATGGTGCCCAAGCGAGGTAATAGGGCTGTGGATATGATATGGAAGGGGATCAATGGCTTTCAATTTTGCTTTGATATCATGTTGAGAGATATAAAGAGAGAAAATAAAAGTTGTGTTATTGACGTATAAAAGGGCCTACAAATATGCATTAATGAGAATAGAACAAGGAAATAGATAACCAAAATTATATCCATAATTATATGTCAAGTTGGGTTGACTACCTCCTCTGACTAAGTAGATCAAAAATCATGACAACCTGGGATGACAGAATCATGGGATCTTGATCGGGCCACTCATCAGTCCCTCATCACCCACTTTAAGTGTACGGTGATAAATTTCAAATCTTAAAAATTCTCAAAAATCCAATTTTAAATTCTCTAAAATTGTTATTATATGCTGGGTACTCAGTGTTTATATGTATCTGATTGACGACTAACCTTAATTGAAAGTTCTCTCTCGTTATCGGGATGGATAATTAACTATAGTGGCTTGCGCCTATAGGAAACCAGAACTCAGATCATAAAGTCCTTACAAAATGAGGGCGAAATCTCTAGGTAATGTCTTATCTACAAACCTATCCGCCTTCCAAAATTTACCCTGGAACTTAATCCATTAAAACTCCTCGCCGAAGAAAAGCACAGTCGGGCGGAGGCTGGGGCCGAATTTTTGGAGCCCACACTCCCGTAATGTAGCACTTTGTCCCATACAAGGTTCAAGAGGTTGGTGTATCACTTTGTCTTGTATGACACTTAGTTCCTATCTCCCGGTTGGTGTATTGCTTTGATATCATTTGTAACAACCCAAACTTTTACCTATCGAGATATTGTCCGTTCTGGCCTAAGATCTTCACAGTTTTGTCTTGTTAGTGTAACTTCTTAATAGTTCACCCATCCCATAATTGATCTGGGATGAGCACGGTTAACTGCGGAGTTTCTTAAATAAAATTTCAACAATTACACCAAAAGACACCAATGTTTAAGAGTTTAGCTTTTTTTATGTAAAGGGTTTCATGCATGATCTTATCACTGTTACATCAGGAAAGCTGAATAGAAGTTGGACTGCAGAAAGTAAGGAAGAATCTATTTTAGGTAACATGCGGTGGATTTAAAATCTTGTGAAGCACACAATACTCCCTAAATCAGCTGCAAATTAACAGTAACAGCATTCGAAGGCGGCAGATGGCAAGCGTTCAATCTACATCACCACCTACATTGTGGGCAAACAGAGGAAACCTAGGTGCTAAGAACAGAGGATTCAAAATCAGCTGCGTACCGGGAATCTGATGAAGGAAGCAGTAAATCTGACCCATCAAGATAATCTAAATATTAGAAAATACGTCATTATCATAAACACAATCATCATAGGCATGTTTACTATGAATGAAAAGAAATAAAAAAACCTAAAAAAAATAAATTTAAAGCAACACAAACCACTACCACGAGCTCATATTACTGCTCACATACAGAATTTCCGAGTATAAAACTTCAAATTTCCATTAACAACCTCGTGAAATATGCAAAATTATGAAAAGTGAAAAATCTGATTATTTAAATTTATTGCTTGTTCCTGTTTTTTGTTGGTTGTTTAATTAGCTTTCAAGACATCTTCTATCCTCCTGCATTTCGAATTTATGTGGATATCATGATACATCCAAATTGATCAACAACCTTTTTGTGTGTTTTTGAAAATGTTTCCTCTAGGACTATTACTATTGAAATATTTTTAGTGGTCGCTACAGTGAATTGTTGTTTTGGCAGGTTCATGAAGGCAGGAATCATGAAGTGCGTGAATTGATAAAAAATGCTGGACTTCAGGTTAAAGTTAAATGAACCTCTTGTTTTTTAGAAAGTACTTAGAATATGTCGTTTTAGCTTGGTTTTGCATGTAGTAGCATCCCCACCAAATAATAAGAAGAGTGCTTGCTCATCGCATAGCATTCCGAGCAAGTCATTTTTTAAAGTAGGCATTTTGTTATGGTAAATGCCAATCACTCTTTGGAAGCTTATTTGAGCCCTCCAGTTGAGGTGCAACTTTGACCTGTAACTCGCCCACCGTACCAGAGGTTAGTGGGGTAAGGCTAAAGTGCGCACGTACTGGTTTATCCTCTCATACATTGAAGACTCAGACTTATCTTGACCTTCCTTCTTGTCTTGGGCCATGTCTTCATCACTGTCTGCTTCAAGTGGAATCTCGAACTTGGCCTTCTTGCTGGTTGGATTAGCGGGTTCACGAACAGTATTCAGTTCGTCCTCTGAGCTCGACTCCAGATTGAGGTGGATTACCGGGGTTCTGCTCCTCATTAATACTGGCGGAACTTCTCCTTTTTCTCTCCTTGCCTGAAGCTGCAAGATCTTAGGGAACCAATTTTGCCATCTAACAAATCTCAAAGCCCTACTATAACACTGCTAATTGCATTTGCTTCCTACATCCCACTTATGTCTTTCCACTTCATCTCTTGCCATCTTCGATGTCCGCTTATCTGCAAGCAAAACTTCGGTTTGTCTGAATTAAGGCCAAGGAAGAATAAGTTTTCCTTAGGAGTAAAGTGAATCCTGCCCTTCTATCCAATTATGGTGTCACTGAAGCTTGAAGGTTAACCCCCTTTTGTAGGAATTTTTATTCTCTACGGAGTCCGGAGCGTCTGGAGACCAATAAAAATGTGCCACGGCACCTCAAAAATGTACCAAGCGCGGAACCGGACGACTCTACCGTCCGGTGTCCGCACAGAATAATAGCTCCTTTTGTAGAATTTCTCCTCTTCAAAAGCTCACTTTTCAAAATTGTTCATTCATGCATGGACACAAGTACTATACAAAAATATTCAATTACTGCTACCTTCAGTAACTTGTTATACTAATTTTTTTGTTATTATATTCTGATAGATTCATTCACTAAAACGAGTGAGGATTGGTGGATTCCGGCTTCCATCAGACCTAGGGTAATTCAGTTTGCTTTTTATAGGATACTTTTATTACAGTAATCTGCAAATTCCTCTTCTATTTAATCTCTAAGAATCTTCATTACACTGTCATTATGGCGAGGCTTATCATATTTTCTAACTTGCCCTGCTTATTACTTCAAAATATGCATGCACTTTTGTCTTAATAAATTTGCATGTGATTTGCTAGATTTCCTCTTTCACTTTAGTTTATTTGGGATGGCTGTGGTTGTCCATAAATTAGTTGTAGAAAAAATTTAGTTTTTTTTATTATGTGGTACAATAAAAGACAATTAGTTAGTAATATATATTTTATTTCTGGTCCTTTTGAACTCCTCAAAACCAAATTTAATCCGCGTCAAAGTTCACTATGAACCTGTTTTCTGAGTAGACATAACATTGTCTTTTATTTTACCACATAAGTTTGTGTAGTCTGTTAATTGGAACTTTGGGTGCAACCGAGTCAAGCCTGCTCGGATTCAACTCGTTAACAGGATCGAGCTCGCGGGTTGAGCTCTAACACGATTTCGAGCTCGATGGCTTATCGAGCTCGTGCTCGATAGTCCTCTTCTCAACTCGTCAGCTCGTCAAGCAGCTCGTGAAGATGACATTCCGGCGGGAAAAGAAAATTGCGGGACGACTGGGCGAGAAAATGAAACATCGACAAGGGAAAATGAAATGACGACGCCTGACCTCTGGACGAAGGAGCATGATGACGGAGCTGACGAGTCGAGCGGTTGACCTTGGGACGACGGAGCTCGTGTGCTGCTAGCTTGTTCGGGATGGAGCTCGGCGAGCTGCTCGACATGAGATGAGTCGAGCTCAGAATTTGACAATCAAACTCGACTCGAACATCACCTGGCTTGAATTTGACTCGACTCGTTTGCACCCCTAATTATAACTGACCAAGTGACCTTCTGAGGAGGCTGAAACTTCTATTTGAGGAGCTAATTAGTGATGCGCTTGACTACTTTCCTTTTTTTTTTTTTCGTTCTTGAAGCTTTGTTTGAATACAAAACACTTATTTTATTCTTTGCTATTTCTAAGTGGCATTTTGGCTGTTATTGACCGTTTCAGACTAGGCAAGTACATGGAACTCAAGGAAGCAGATCTTAAACTGTTGGGTAGACAGATTCAGCGAAGCACCTAAACAATGAACCGTTGAATCTTGAGCTGTCTCAATTCTCAAATGAAAGAGAAGCTTGCTCAAATCAGAGGCATTTCGATGGGCTTTCATGAAAAAGCCTAATCGTTCACATTTGCGGAGTGGGCTTAGTAACGTTGAAGTGTACAAACAGATAATAGTAAGTAGTATTTGATGTCTACAGAATTTGGAAAGAAAAGAAAGTAATCTTAAATGTATTTATTTCAAAATATAGTGCCTTATAACATAGCATTCTATATCTATTCATAGGATTTGCATGAATAATAAAACATAATAAATTATATGCAACACCAACAACTAAAAGCCTCTATTCAAGAATGCGGGGTTGGTTATATGATTTTTTTTCTTCATTATGTCTGATTAAGATTGAAATTCTCATTTAAATTTAATAAAAAAAAAATTCAATTTTGATATCTTCTAATTAAGTTTTTTTATGTCTATTTTTGCTTTTTTTAATATAGATTGTATCTAATACATCTGCTCTTTTAATAGGTTTATCGGAAGGCCGACATTTTATGTGACCATAGACACCTAAGTCTTCGTTTGGAACTGCTTAAAGTTGCTTTAAACGTTTAGAAAAGGTGTTTCAAACGAAGCCTCATTTGGGGTTGCTTTCTTATTGCTTCTTAAAGCTGCTTTTTAGTACGAAATTTTTAATTTTTTTTAAAAGAAAGCTTCTTTAAGAATCAATAAAAAAAAAAAACAGTCTCATTTTGTATCTAAGACTTCATTTGGGATGGCTTTTTTACTGCTTCTTAAAAAGTTGTTTTATTGATTCTTCAATTAATTTTTAGTTATTGTATTAGAAAGTTGTTTTAAGAAGCAGGAAGAAAGCCGTCTCAAATGAAGCCTAAGACTTTGTTTGGGACGGCTTTCCTATTGCTTATAATAGCCGCTTTTTAGTGCACAAATTTTAATTTTTGTACTAAAAAGTTGCTTTAAGAAGCAGTAAGAAAGGCGTCCCAAACAAAGCCTAAGTCTAGTGTGCAACCACTCATCCATTTAAGTATCCTATCTCCCAACACTTAACTTAATTTTTGGCATAATAAATAATAAATTAAAGGAAGAGTTATAATTTCATAAAACATACTTAATTACATGACTTTTAACTTTTTCTTTTTATCCTTTATTTCATCATATTATAATTTTTTATGGAGAAGTTAGTTCATGTTTACTCTGAATTTTATATCAAGGCCACTGAAAATCGGTCTAAATCTTCAAATAGCTTCAATAATATATTCTCGCCGACCTAATAAGCTCCAAATGTGCATTATATTTATTTAATATAAAAAAAGGTTAAAATCTATTTTATCTTATTTTCATAAAAAAATCATAATAGCAAAGCATTATTGCTCATCTTATCTTTATTTTATTTTTGTAAGATAATAAATTTTGTGCACATACATTATTCTCTTATAAAATAATTTTAAAAAATATATTATCTTAAAATGGAGAGATTATTCTGACCGGACACCGGATTGGAAAAATCTGTTCTATTTTGTTTTTGTGAATAATGAAAACGTAGCATGAACAACAAAAACGTAGTTCACTATATATGTTTTTATTGTCACTGATAAAAACCAGACGAGAAGAACCATCCGGTGTTCGCACGAAATAATTCATCCTAAAAACGACACCATGAACAAAATTAAAGTTCACAGAAATTGAAACTCCTGAGATGAGAATTGGAGAGACTACAGCAGATCAATATCTTCATTCACCAAAATGCTCATTTATATTCTTAATTAAAATTAATTAAACCATTCATCAAATATATTAATTATGTTAGTATCTCTAAAGATGATCTTGTTAGTGGCCTAATTATTGATTCTTCAATTAATTATTGTACGAAAACCCTAATCAATTGAAGACTTTTCAAACATGCATGCATCTTTCATGCATATAATAATCTAAATTTTCATTTTGAATTAAAAACTAATTACCATTAGTATTTTAAGTCTTCATAGAACCTTCACACTTAAATTTAATTAAAATTGAAAAATAAATAATCTTAAGTTTAATTTTAAAATTATCATCATATGATATAATTTAAATTAAATTATTATTTTTTTTACAAAAAAATATATTATATTATAAGGTTTGTTTGGCAAAACTTTCTCACTACTTTTTTTAATTAGAATTGTTGATGCGCGGTAAAAGAATTATAATATCCACAACAGCTTTCAAATAAGTTCTTTTTTTTTTTTTCCGCAATAACTTCACAATCACTTTTTCAAAACGCTGGAGCCGTTCCAAATGGACCCGTCGTATTACAAAAAAAGTCTTTTCAACTCGCATTTATTATAAATACTTTGTTATTAACCTAACAATGCATAAGTAAGACATTGATTCCCTGAAAAATCAACTTTCTACTAACACTTGGCACTCTTTGAACCTTTCTTTTCCTTTAGCTGCTAGCTAATCACTTCTTTAATCACAACCAAAATAACTATATAAATTGATGATTGTGATAGCATTATTTTCTTATGGCATAGTCAATGTAGGCTATGACACATTTTTTTTTAATTTTTTTTTTCATATATGAAAATTATCTTATTATAGAGTTCCTTTCAAATTAGTTATTTGGAAGATTCTTATTTAAAAAAAAATATATATATAACAAAGAACTGAGGTTCTCTATCCCATCAACCATAACTGGGTAGGTCGCTTTGTAGACTTTCTTTAAATTATTTGGTTCTCCTTTGATTTCAAAGAGCATTGGAAGCCACCTAAGAGAGACAATTATTGGTGCATGACCATCCCCTCTAATTGAAATATTGCTTTGATTATGCTTCTTGCTATTGATGATACTTAGCAATCATTAGATGTATGTAAGGATAAATATGTGAAGGCTTGGAATGAGTTCTCTTAAATGAGAAAGTGAGATTTCATTAAAAAGTTTTGTTGTTTCTATTTAGTTTATGAGACGTCTTTCTGATTAATACGGTTTTGCATGTTTGCTTTGTTTGAGACAAGTTGTGGAAAGTGATTGGAACTTTCAATGGATTTAGTATTTGAGTTCAATTATTTAGTTGATAGAGAATAAATGACATTAGAAGATAATTTAGAGAGAGAGTGAAAATGACATTACCATATATAGAGGGAGAAGACTATTTTTTTTTTTCAAGAGTTAGAGAATTCATTTATGTCATATTCGCTTGATCTTGAACCCGATACTAATATACTTTAGAAGCTATGGAGTTTAAGGCTTGCGCCAAGTCCCTTTGGTACTGATCATTGGAAGGGGAACTGTATAAAAAATCATGGAGTGTTTTGTCATATTCTTACATTTTTAGTACAAATAATATAAATATCGGTCTCCTTGGTTTTTTTTTTATCGGTTTCCTTGGCTATGTTGATTAAGATTATGCAAGAGATATGGATTGAAGAAGTTCAATAAAAAGTTAAATCTTTATGTCGTGTGGAGGTAAAATCAATTGGAAATCTTATTTGTGGACGTTTGGGACTTTATCTACTGCTAAAATTAAGGTTTCATTTGAGACAACTTTCTTATTGCTTCTTAAAGCAACTTTCTAGCACAAAAATTTGTACTAAAAATTGCTTTAAGAAATATTAAGAAACCCGTCCCCAACGAAACTTAAATATATCGCAACAATAGAAACAATGAAGAAAGCTTTGTAGTTAAAGGCACTATCTAAAATTTTTGAAGTATTGAATGAAATTATAAGCTTGTTTCTAGATAGCCAAACTGAAATTTATTTTTGTAAAAATCTATTTCCATAGATTTGACAAAAAAATTATCCACTGATGAAAATTCATACATTTGACAACCATGATAACGACTCTAAGTAAAATTTGATCTTATCTAAGCTCATTTGATATGCTCACGAATTAGTACTTCCATGAAGATTTCATGTAGGATTTGCTTAGGCTCGAGTCTTCTTCTCTCATCCTAAACATCTATATGTCAAATCATTAAATAAATATATGGGCAGTTAACAATCACTGAGTACTATTCTTACGCTTTTCCACTTCCTTTTTCTGTGCTTTCCTTTCCTCACATAAATAGGAGTTTGAAGCTTCTACTCCAACCACACATATTCATTATTTTCAGACCAGATATAGACTGAAAACAAAAAAAAAAAGAACTTTTTTCTCTCAAACAAAGGAAACATTATTAGGTGCGGATACCGAACATAGAGATACGTCTGGACATCCACTTAAAATTTGACACGTGGACTGCACATTGGTTGCTCTTTTTGATGCGTTTTATCTGTACTTTACTTGCACTTTAGTTGCGCTTTGATTGCTATTTTATTGCGCTTTTTTATAGTGCTTTGACTGCGTTTTTATTGCGCTTTTTTACTGCGCTTTACCTGTGCTTTTGATGCGCTTGACAAAAGTTCCACGGACACAATAAATATATAAAGTAAAAAATAAACCCAAAAAGTACACTATACGTGTCAAATTTTAAGTCAATATTCGGACGTATCTCTACGTCCGATATCCACACTTAATAATTTTCCCAAACAAGGCTGAGAACTTCCAGCTCAGAAGGAAGTTCTCATCTCTTCTATTACAGAAAGATCTCTGTCCAGATGATTGCTAGCTCTACAATTGCGTTCAAACTTGTTGTTATTGATGTGATGTTCAATCATTTTCTGTTATGTTCAGGAATTCAACTTCTGTGTTGATAAGTTGGTCTCAGTATTTATTGCTGTCATTAAAGTATGATTGGTAGGGAAGACTGTGCATCTCCACCCGTCATTTAAGCTGCAAATAGAGCATATCAACATCTGCACGGTCTTGCATGAGTGGACGAAAGATCACCCGAATTAAATCACCATGTGACTGAATAATAATGTTAAATTATTTTTTAATTAGTGCTATAAGAAAATAAGTAAAATTGATGAGCAAATTATTGCATCATTGTTGAAGAATAATCCATATAACATACATAAGAATTAAGAAGGAACTACGTAAGGTATCATTGACTTTATATGGCTGAGGTTCATTGATAAATTTCATATGATAAGCTGAATGGTACTGTTATTTTGAAGAAAATGCTTATTTTTGTTGAAGTAATTAGAATTTGTGGTGGTGTTCATACATATTATGATTTTATATTGAGTTTTTGATTAAAATGTTAGATTTCAATTATTGTTAATTGTTGAAAGTTTGCTCTTTTTGCTTTGAATATTAGGGGTGTGTTAAGGGTGGAAGCCACCTCTCTTTTGAGGGTAAGCAAATGGAATTGGAATTGTTGCGTCCTAGACTATTCGCGGCGGTAGAGAAATATAAAATTAATTTAATGTCTTAGCTTTGCACGAAGATTCAACACTCATACAGATAAAAGAGATGGTGTAGCATTCATAAGAGCCATTAAAATTTTTACGTGGACAACCCTGAAAAGGGAAAAAACCACAGTGCTTGGCCCAATTTGAATGAATTCATTAGTATTTGCAGTTGATTACAAATGAGGCCCATCCTTAGGGGGAAGGTCTTGGCTTGATGTAGCAAATATACATCATATATAGTGCATTACATGGTGGGATTGGAAGAATCACTATTGATGTGTTCGTTTGGTCGGAAGGAGAATAGTCGGCAGGCGATGTAGGTCAGAAAGACCTTAGTCGGTGGGTGGCGGAAGTTAAAAAGACCTTTGTCTGGCAACGGAGGTCGAAAAAATTATAGTATGACGACGGAGGTTGGAAGGACAGTACTCGGCGGATGACAGTGGTAAAAAAGATCATTATCTGGTGACAGAGGTTGGAAGGACCATAATCTGACGGCATAGATCGAAAGAACCATAGTCGATGGGTGACAGTTGCTAAAAAGACCATTATTTGATGACGGAGATCCAAAGTACCATAATCTGGCAACGGAGGTCAAAAGGATCGTAGTTTGCATGCGATAGGGGTCAGAAAGATCATTGAGTGGTGATAGAGAGGTCGGATTGGAAGGATTATATTCTGGCGATGGAGGCATTATAGGAAAATTGTCAATTACAGACGGCTTGTTCCGATGGTTGAGGTAAGTTTTCCCGCCGTTTTAAAATTTTCTGATGGTTTTCCGGTGTTTCACAAACTACCAAAATAAACCGAGTAGGAAAGGAATTCCATTGACCAATTTCCGGCAGTTTTCTGACAGCTAAACAATCGGTGAATTCTGGTGGGTAAACTGCCAGTCGGCAGCGTACTAGCCATTGAAAATGTAGTAATATTAGGCGGCCAAGTTTACCGCCGACATTTCTGGTGGTTTATTATTAAAAATTGATGGTTAAACCGCCAATTAATTGCCAGTAATTCTGGCGGTCAAATGACTGTCAATATTATCGCCGATAAACAACAAATTTTATGTAGTGATGTCGAAGACCGTAGTTGGCAAGCTACAGTGGAAAGAAAGAAATATGTCTGACAACAGAGGTCGAAAGGACCGTAGTAAGCAGATGACAGTGGTTAGAAAGAAAGTTGTCTGGCAATAGAGGTCGAAAGGATCGTATTTTCCAGGCGAAAATTGTTAAAAAGACCGTAGTTTGGCGACGGAGGTCGAAAATACCTTAGTTTGGCAAAGAAGGTCGGAAGGACCATAGTCGGCAGGCAACAGATTCAGAAGGACTGTAGTCGGGGGCGACAGTGGTTAGAAAGACAATTGTCTAGAGACTGAGGTCAAAAGGACAATAGTCGATGAGTGGCAATGGTCAAAAAGACCGTTGTCTGGTGATGGAGGTCGGAAATACCTTAGTATGGTACAGAGGTTAACATGACCATATTCGGTGGGTGATGGAGGTCAGAAGGACTGTAATTGGAGGGCAACAGTGGTAAAAAAGACCATTGGCTGACAACGGAGGTCAAATTGACCATAATCGGTGGGTGACATTAGTAAGAAAGATTATTATTTGGCTATAGAGGTTGGAAGGACCATAGTCAGCAGTTAGGTGGATGTCTCGTTTCAGTTAGTGGTCATGCATAAATTCAACATCAGTTGGTGGCCGGGTGTAAGTACGGTGTCACTCGGTAGCCGGGCAGAAGTCCTGCGTCAGTTGGCAGTCGGGCAGAAGTTCAACGCCAGTCGGCGGCCGGATGGAAGCCCGACGGTGGTCGAGGAGTCTAGTGACACGAGAACTCTTGGGGTCCCCCTCCCCATGAGGAATGAGGGTTCTTTTTATAGTTTTTTAAGAGTGGCATGCCCAATAAATAGGAGGGAGATCAAATGTAAGTTAATTGGCAGTGGTTTGAATGTATGTTGATCCCCTTGATCGTGGACCGTTTATTGGACATTTTAATGTTTTAATGATATAAGTATTAGAATATCTTGGGCTCGTCAAGTCGCTCGATTCGACTATAAACATGTTTCGTTTGAAAGCTGTTTGGTCATCCAAATTATAGTTTGAACCTTCCAAATGTGATTTGAGTGTTTGAGTTGGACCCATTTTGGCTTGGATTGAGTCGAATTTAGTGTCACTTAGTTCGTTTTTTCGAGTCATTTAGTTTGGCTATAAGTTTGCTAAAATGGAAGTTCATATGGTCCCGAATTTAATTTTGGAAGCTTTCAACTCAATTTTGCATCAAGATTCGTGCCCGATCAAGATAATTTTTTTGATGATATATTCGGAACATATATATAATCTTCAAGATTTTTTTTTTTTGGTTAAAACCCACTCATGGGGCCTACGGGTTAATAATCAAAAAAGGTTACAAAAGTCCTTAGAAGGATCCTTCAGCCCGCTAATGCTCAGAAGAGCTACAAGTATAAAAGGAAAAGAAAAACCTAAAGGCCAATGGCTCCATTTACTACAGTTACAAAAAGAACAACCGAATGCTTATTCTATTGAGAGAAAAAAAAAACTTCTTCCTAAGAGTTACTTGATCTTTGGGGTGTAAGAGTTAAGCTGACTCTTAAAGCAGCTTGGGCTTGAATTGATAAATGGCTCATGAGTCGAGCTTGATGAACTAATAAGTGTCAAATTTGAGCTAGTCCCAACTCGACTTGTTAGCTTGTACAAAAGCCAGTTTGTTTAAAAAATATACTTAAAATATATTAGGATTCAGGATTTTAAGTACAAAGTTTTTAAAAATATTTTAAAGAATATTAATTATATCTCATTTTTTTATATTATGTAATTCTTTATTATTTTTCTTATAATTTTGCATTCTTTTTACCATTTTATTCTAAGAATTGCTTAAATCACAATCATTTTATCTATTTTACAATAAACGAGCCTGTCGTGATCCGGCCCGAACTCTAAAGCTCAAGCTTAAGCCAAGAGTGACTTGAGCGTGACTCTATCCGTTTACACCCCTAATTATTCTACTGCATGCATGCTAAGTATATATATTTCTATGAATTAAAGTTTTTATATATAAAATCCTTCTACACTTGCTGCATGCCCTTTATTTCCAAGAGAAAATACAGCTTTTGAGAACTTTCAAAACGAGTAATTAAAGTTTGATTTATATGAACAGAAGCAAAGCTTGAAACGCAACTCTGCATGTAAGCATTCAGTTCATCATATCATAAATGTTTGATAAACCGTTACAAACTTCTCAGTTTTAGCGTGTATTGAACATTCACTTCAATTTTCTTGATTTGGATAGGTTTTGCCTATTAAAAAAGACAAGTTTGTTAAGCTTTTTTTGAGCTTATGATGGCGTTTGAATTATGAAGAACTATGTGGTTTTTATGAACATCATTGCATTGTTCATGCTAATGTGGCAGGTTTTGAATGAAGGGGCAGCTGGTTGGTAAGCAACACCAATCATAGGTGTTACATGCATGCTTATGTTGACTTGAAAATCATAAGGATTGTATGATATTGTTGAAATTTGAATGAGTATAATAACATTAGATTTTATAATTACTATAAAATGCTTAATTTAATACATATGAACATCATATATTAGAGAGAGAGAGAGAGAGAGAGAGAGAGAGAGAGAGAGAGAATTTAAGGGCTAAATAATCCTACAAAATAAAATAAAATATAATAGTGAAGCCGAGTTAATAGAGTATTTTTGTTGAAGAATAAGCAAAAAATAAATGTATATTTCTATAGGAGAATATATAAAATTTTAATATGAGATTATTGTAGAAATATCTAAATATTCAATTAATAAATTAAATGATTGGAAGTAAATACCAAGTAATATACTAAATTGGATTTTGGATCCTCCATGAAGTAGTATCATTAAGTTTGAGCATTGCCAATTTGAACGTATCCAATTTGAGGAAAATGATGAAGTTAAAGCTGATCAAGCAATGTCTATTAAAGAGATAGAATATATATCAAAGATAGAATAAATTACATATTTGTCAGTATATGTTAACTTTAAGGAGCCAATATAATTTAAGGAGATATGTTACATAGTATGACCAGAAAGGTTGAAAAATGATGGTAGATGAGAAATGTCAAAGTGGATTTAAAGATTATGGGTACTGATTTCCCTGTAATTATTGAGAATTACCTAAATAAACCCTGTAAATAATTATACCTCAGGTGAATTACCTAAGAAAACTCTCAATAAGAATGTTGTTTAATGTTCCTTACTTAACATAAGTGGAGATTTAAGAAGCAATCATAATAGAAGGAGATAGGCTTGATAGGCTTGATCGAGTAGTAATCAAGCATACAAGGGCCCCATAATGGGATAAATGAATCAGAGTAGTAAATGACATCAACATAATGATGAAATTAAATAAAATGTCTCATCATACATTAGAAGGAACAACCCAAACATCCAAGGGATGACTCGGCTTCAACATCATAAGAGAGATAGGAAATTTAGTAAATTTTGGCAGACATATCCGCTAAAAAACCTTGGAAATTTGCTAGAAATCGATATGTCCGATGGATTTCCGATGGAATTTTGATCCGACAGTAAATCGAGCATCAGAAACGAATTAACGATGGAATATTTCCATCAGAAAACATTCTTGAAGTTTTCTAACAGATTAGAGAATGGAAAAATGCTGTTTTTGGGGGGACTTCCGGCGGAATGCCGGTGGAAAATTTGGTCGAAATTTCTGACAGAATAATCGACAAAAAATTCCACCTTTATCTCAACACAAAATTCGTCGTAACGATTTCTAGGCGAAAAATCTGCCGAAAACATGTAGCATAGTTAAAAAAAAAAACACCCTCTCCTTTCAATTATTCTGCAATATAACATAAACCTAATATCAAATAGTTAAAACAGTTTAGCTAGGCTAATATTTCAGCATTGCACAAAAATATTAATCAAGTATTAATTACACTATACTCAAACTATTCTCAAGCACTAAAATAGTTCTACAATTACCATATAGTTTTATAATAACCATGTAGTTCTTATATATTCAAAAACCAATAAAATATTTACAACCACAGATAATCTACTCTGAATACATATCCTCACTCTTCTAGGGCGATGTAGGCTATTTTCCACTAAACTGCTCCAAGATTCATTGAAGCTCCTCCATTATCTAATTTCGCTGCATTTGCATGTCCGATTATGATTTTTGAACTTGCTTTAGCTCTGTTGTTAAGGCATCCACTTGCTGGCTAACCAAGCCCTCTTGGATGCTTGCTGAAAAAATGGGTTGCGTTTGAGTTGACCCAGAAACCCGAACTCAAACTTGGTTAACCAGTTTGAAATGAGTTGACCATGTCTACTCGCCCGTCGAGTCCAAGTCTGCCCGCCGTCGGTGTGTCGCGTCGAGTGCATACCCGACGCTTCTAAGCGTCTACCCGCTATCTCACATTAGCCTCGCCTGCTGTTGTTGATGTGAGCTCCGCCATCCAGCCATCTTGGGATTTACAAAATCATGTAGCGTCAGGTCAACCTGGTAACCTGAGGGGTCGGTTTCAGGTCTAAACTTTCGAATTTGACCCGAACTTGATCCGAAACCCGTTTGAACCCGAGTCAGTCGGGTTAGGATCAACCAGTTTGAACCCGAGTCAGTTCCGAATTTGACCCGAACTTGATCCGAAACCCGATTATGACACACCTACTTGCAAGTATACTTTCATTCATTATATATGTAAAATTGTATCATTTAAGATAATTTATAAAGTTCATACATTATTCATATACTCATTTCTCATCATTCAATTCACTTTGAATATTTAGTACCCCAACTCCCCCCATAATTAAAGTCCATGAAAAACAAAGTGTTCCAACCAAACAATCCCTTAGATAAATGTGAAATGCTTTCATATTAGTCAGTTTTATTTTAATGATTGGTTGATCAATATTCTTAACAAGAATAAAGGCTTGGATGGCGGTGCACGACACCATAATAAAATAAATTTTTTTCCCTTTGTAAGACTACAATAATAACACGTTATATCGATGAGAGCAACAAATAAGCACCACCGTCCTTAGTACCAACCAACGAAATATCTAATTGGAAAGTTCTCTTCATATCGTAATAAGTAGATGGCTTTGCTACTCTAACTCGTACGGGGCTTGGTCACATATATATTTATGTGAATATAATAATGACCTCCTACAAGAAGTGTAGCTCATTTGGTCCCATACATTCAATGATTTTCAGTTATTTGTTCTTTTTGGAAGAGATTATTACGTGTGTAGACACAGAGAACCGTTCGGTTTGTGATTGTGAACAGTAAAACATAGTAAAAGCACAATGGTGAACAGAAACTCCGTTTTTACTGTTCACAGTCACAAAATCAAATGGTTTTCTGTATCCGAATTCCGCACGTAATAATCTCTCTCTTTGGAGGTCTGTTGGTTGAGAGTTTTGACAAGGGCTTTAATAACCAGACCGGACCGGCCGGTCCGACCGGTTCAACCATGAACCGGTCTAAAGGCCGGTCCAGTTCAACCTCAAAACCGCCTTTGGTTCAAACCACCCTATTTTGGCATGAACCGCCAGTTCAACCGGTGAACCGGTCCCGATTTTTTAAAACCGGTCGGTTCAAAATTTTTAAAATAAATCATTTAATAGTAAATAAATATTAAACATAATCACAATTATGTGCAGAGTTTGGACACAGAAAATCGTTCGGTTTGTAAATGTGAATAGTAAAACAAAATAAAAGCACATTGGTGAACAATAATTGCGTTTTTACTATTCACAATCACAAAACTAAACGGTTTTCTATATCCGGACTCCACACGTAATAATCTCTCTCTTCGGAGGTATGTTGGTTGAGAGTTTTGACTATCAACTAAAAGATTTTTTTAACTCTTTCGTATGTGATGTATGTATGAATTTGACTTAATTTAAATGCGTATTTTTATATTTAATATTAAAATTATATCAAAATATATACAAAAAAATATGTATTTTATTATAAATAAGTTAATATTAGCAATATTTTTGAAATGATTTAAAGATTATTTGTTTGAGACTATCAATTGCCTCAATTTAGTTCAAATTGTTTTGGATATTTTCTTTTGACTCAAAGGCTCAAAGCTGCATGAAAAATATTTTATACTTTTACCCATTCTGTTGGGGATAAAGTCTACAATCTAATTTGATTTATCGGCTTCGAATAAATGGGAAAAAACAAAATGCTTTAAAAAAATATTAAGAATTTTAATACATGTTTTCTTTAATTAATGACTATTTTCTATTTCTATTTAGGGAGAAATTATTCTGTGCGGTCACCGGAGGCGGATCAGGATGCGCCACATCACTGTGTATCAGACGATGTAGTACATCCTGATTCATCCCCAGACCGTCCGATGACTGCACAAAATAATTTCTCCCATTTAGGACAACTTTTTAGCTACTTTGTTTTTCAGAAAATAACCATAATTTCATTTGACTACTGATTTATCGTTGCTTTTGATTGTGTTAAATAAATCATATAACAAAAATCTTTATATTCATACAAAAAGAGAACATTATATGGGGCTTTTAGGAGCTGCGACCTCAAAGGAAGGCTGAATTGTTGATAATGACTAAGTCTATAGAGACATATTTTGGCTTTAAATTAGCCGTTGCTTTCAATGATGGAAAATGGGAGCACCGACCGCTTATATAATCCACTATATGGAGCGGAAAATCCAGCTTCCAAATTGTCTCCTTTGGATAAAACTTGCGGCGAATCAATGAGGAAGGAAGCCATTTTGGCTTGGTCAATTACGGTAGATGGCTTGAATGAGTTGCTATATGTTAGTTATTTACTTAGTAGATTTTAATATATGACTTGCAGCTTTGAAGGTGATTGTGCTTCTCAGGCTGGGAATTTTTAGATGCTATGAAGGGGGCCTCCCTCTTGTTCACACGCACGCGCGCGCGCGCACACGCTCCCTATTTCTTAAATGATAGATTCTTATTCATCCAACATCTAGCTCATATACATGTGGTTAGGGCTGTCAAAAATTGACACGACATGGTAACTCAACCCGAATCTAATCTAAAATTTTCGGGTTATACCTGACCCAATTTTAAAATTGGTCGGGTTCGGGTCTATAAATCTGGCCAGTTTCAAGTTTTAGGTCAGGTTCGGGTTGACCCGAATTATGACGTGTTGGTTTAGAAATTTTTGTACCACAAAACTGATTTAGAAAGTAATAAGAAAGTTGTCCCAAATGAAGTCTTAAATAAATACTCTGCAATTAAAAGTCGGATATTTTGATCTAAAATAAGCTTTCAAATGTATTTTCCTTAATATATATATATAGAGAGAGAGAGAGAGAGAGAGAGAGAGAGAGAGAGAGAGAGAGAGTTGCTATTATCCTTTTAGAAAGAGAGAAAGAGAGAGCCCAACATCTTCCCTACCTTTTTGAATTAAATCTCAAACTCACACACACCATAGATACAAGCCTCAAAACTGAGACCTCTTAGTTGGCAGTCTAAGTTATCAGCCAACAAGCTAAGATGCCACTACTAGAAAAACCAGTTTTTGTTGTAGCAATTCATAGTGGTAGTTTAAAATATCATCTCTTGAGGAAAAAAATATCTGACCTATTGAGAGCTTAGTTTAATTATGATGCAACTACATAATAATTTAAATAATATACATAAGAGTCACAAAATAAGGATGCACAAAATTTTTATGATTTGTCGCATGTTACCCAATAACTAATTTGGAAGGAGTGCATCACTCACTCAAAGTTATTTATTGTTGTGAAGATATTAAACATCAAGACATAATATAATGTCCACCGTGAATATTTTAATCAATTCATTGTACAGTTTACGGAAACCAACCTGACAGATAATATAATTTATATAGATTTATATCAGACTAAGAGTCCAAACTTGGGTTTACATATATAAAAGTAGATTGTTGTGTCAATTTATTATACTATAAAGATGATTTATCAGAGTTGTTATTGAGTTACATAGTTATACCCACAAGTGGAGCAGATGAATATGTTTAGTAAGAAATTTAAAAAAAATTTAATAATTTTCTTAGTTATGAATACTAATATAAGTGTATTACAGATAGTTGTTATTGGGTAGGGAGTCGACTGTTGTTGAGTTATATAGTCATACTCATAAGCGATAGGAGAAATAACAATGGGTTAATGAACAAGCAAAGAAACCCTACATGATTATATAAGTTTAAAATTTTAAGTTTCATGTGTAAATTGATTAATCTTATGTTAACTTTTATAAGAAGAGTATATACAACTTCAAGAGAGCCAGGTTGAAGTAAGTGAGGGATCTTATAGGGGATCAACATACTATTCTGACTACCGCACTTGGTCATAAGCAATTGATGGAATACAGAAAGGCTAGGTTTATAGTTTATTCTTGTTAGTCTATGCATACGAGGGGCATACATCTGATGACTCCAACTTCTCAACAAGCAGCCTTGAGTCATTGTTCCAGCATTTCTCAATTGAAAATACAAAATTTTCGACGGAATTCCTCATTTTTTGGTGGATTTAAGCTGCCGAAAATACAAGTTTTTCCTGTAGTGCGAGCTTTTAGGGGTACGAGAAGAAAGATTTATGGTCTTCCTATAAATTTTCTATCTCTATAAAACCTAAAATATTCAAACATCGTATATCAAGATATGCCCATATTTCATTTTCAATACTCCTAATTATTCCAGCATTTCACTATCGAGACTATATACCACACTAGATTTTAACTACATATATGATCATTGCATGTATTAAATGAAGAATGAGAGATATTAAAAATATCAAAACTTTCATTAAAACACAATATTCTATATTAGTACATATTATGTTTATTATATTATTAAACCTAAACTAGAGAATTAGCCAAATATGAAGGAAATAATAAGCAAACTCTATTATCAATTTATTCAATGAAGAGATGCAAAATAAGTAATAAGAAAATTATTACTAGGAAGGATCAAAAGATCTTTTCCACTTTTCTTCCATCAATCACATAGTTGCTTACACAGATAGGCTATAGCTAATATCTCCATAAAATAAAAATATCTTACACTTTCCTAGCCTCCATTAGATTTTACTCATCTAAGGGGTCGTGTACTAAAGAAACATACTTACACATATAGGATTTCACTCCAGTGACATAACTCTCTAATAAAAGAACTAAAAAATTATTTATAGTAATCACATGAACGAGCTTAAGCACCGCAGTGCTCGATAGGGTGGCATCACGATAGAGAAAAATGAATTAGTGCATTGGCTCTATAAAGTCTACTCTGCTACGATGCTAACTGATGTGGCATGGTTATTGATTGAAACAATGCATCTTTTTATTGAGTCGACATGGCTCCTTGCATTGGTAACTGCTCAATATTGTTGCTACTAAACCCTAAATGCTGCGGTGCTTAAATTGAGAATATGGCCCTGAGGCGTTGAAAGGCATAACATTGCGACATTTATTTTCACAAGGCACTCAGTGTTATAGTGTTGAAGTATGGCGCAACAACACTGTAACACCGCAACTCTTATTATGGTTTCGTTGCGACATTTAAAAATAGAGAAGACTAGCACTGCAACGTTGGAAACTAGTGCTGCAATGTCAAAAACTAGCGCCTCAGCGTTATTGAACTCGATGCAGCGACGTAATATGCTTGGTGCCGCTGTGCTACTTCAAACTTAACTAAAATAATGCATTTTTTTTTTTAAATTCAAACACATAAACAATATACAATTTATATTTAACAAGGATGTTGGGCCAAATTGGCTATGTGATATAAGGTTTAATAACTTAGAATGATAGATCAATGGAATCTTAATTAAGTTATTTCTACCTTTTATATATTTCATACCAATAAATGTCACCTCTATTAAGTCTTTCACTACAGTTGACTTTTTGGAAATTTAATGATTGTCATTGCATAATATCATCAATATAGTGATATAATCATCTCACTAGGTTATGGGCATTCATCCTCTTCCCTGTTACTTTACTTGTCATAAAGAATTAATTATCCTACTTAATTCAATGATAATCCTTGAAGTATAGTATATCCTTTGATGTTAACTTAAAAAATTAAAATAAAAGCATATTTCTTTTATTTGAAGTATCTCTTCAAGATGTCCTCAAGTATAATTATATTTAAAAAATTAATTTATTTTAGCAGACTGATTAACCCTTTAATTTTGACTTGACTTATCAATCGCAAGATATTGTAAAAGTTAAAGCCAGATGATGATCCCTAGTGATTTAGCTATATGGATGCTAATTGTAAGTTCAAATGTAAAATATTCTAAAAAGAGGAGAGTACTAAAATAATATTTAGAGAAAATCATTCTTATGTTTTTATTTATGATAAAAATTAAAAGTAAAGAGTTAACCAAAGACTTAGAGGTGTGATCATTTACATAAAAGAAACAAAAAAGTTACAAATCCAAATATGATTACATCATATATTCTCAAATCGCTTTGGGCACGATCCACATTAATTACCATGCATCTTACCTCCTGATAAAAAGGACTATGGTGTGTTTAATCAAATTAAAAGGACCGGAGCCAATTGGAATAGCTGCAAACATACTTTTTCATGATGAATCCTAGAGAAATACATTCTAATATTACTCCAAATATGAGTCCAATTAAATGATGGCTAAGTTGTGCACCCATAGGCTCAAATCCCAAATTTCTAAATCCTAATTTCAAATTTTGCCAAACTTACTATTTTTTATCTTATCTTTGAATGTGATAACATGTTAACAAGTTTTCTTCAAGCTAATCCTTGATGACCTAACCATCTAAATGGGTGGGATATTTCCGTTCAGAAGCTCCCATATAAGGCATCCTTAAAATTCTCATAGATATCCCTACCTTATTATTCTTCATTCTTCTTTTTTGATAATATATTAATTCTATGTACATCAACGTCTCTTGGCTCACCGACCAAAGATTAGCTAACATCTTTTGCTTTGTACACCAAAACAATTATGCATATAGTGGGCATATATGGACTATCCTTCCTCCTACACCACCTCAACCCGAATCTCCAAAGGAATTAATGGTAGAATCAATGGCAAGGAATTTTAACATGTCCTCCTTATCCTTCCCCACCTTTTTTCAACCATAATATGAATGAGTGAGTTAGTGGTAAGGACCTCATCACCATCTCCATTTTTTCTCACTCATATATGACATAATCGACACCTTTATTTTCATTTATCACTCTTCGTAAAACTCTAGATGCTAAATTTTGCTCTAAGTTTAACTAATTAATCTCTAATTTGAGTCGGTTGTTCATAAGCTTCCTTATAATACAAAAAGGATGCTTCAATTAATTAGAGGAATGTATGGACTGACTAGCAAATAATTGTTCTTCATCTCTTTCTTGAGTCAAGGATTTTAACTTATATTTTTACTAATGTAGGAATATTTTGATCTAAAATGAACATTTATCATAAAAATATTTCTTCAAATAATGGACTATATAAAGTAAAAATTTCCTTCAAATGATAACAATTATTTATCATTTCAAGTTTCTATAAATGGTGCTTGTTCTTAAGTGGGTTACTTTATGCTTATTTACTTGGACAATGGAATGAAATTCCCTGCCTCATAATTTTTTCTTTAATTTTATGCATAAAAATATTATTAAAAATAAAGTTAAATTTTAAGCATACCGTAATTTAATTGTTAAAAAATTAATCAACCGTTTGACACACAAATAATAATAATAATAATAAAACCTTATGCAAGGGTCCACTAGCCATCTATCCCTTTCACTTAAGCCTCACACTACCGTAAAGACTTTTATATCCTGGAAGAAAGGAAAGAGAAAGAGGGGTGATGGAAACTAGACAGATAGCACTCCTTTGACTTCTTTTTTATCACTCACACGCACCTTCTCTCTCTCTCTCTCTCTGGTTCCCTGCCTCTGAAGTCCTTACCATTGTCATATATACATATATATATTTATATCCCATGGCATTCCGTGCTTCTTCCTCCTTGGAGGCGTCATATAATCCTTCGTTTCTCTTCTTTTTTTTTGGATTTCAATTGTAAGTGAAAAGGATGGGAAGGGCTCCTTGCTGTGATAAGGCAAACGTGAAGAAAGGCCCTTGGTCTGCTGAAGAGGACTCCAAACTCAAGGGCTTCATTGAGAAGTATGGCACCGGTGGCAATTGGATTGCTCTTCCTCACAAAGCTGGTACTCTTCTTCTTCTTCTTTCACTCCTCCTCCTCATTATTTCTTCTTCTTTCTTTCTCTTTCACTTACTCACATAACTTGTGGGCATTAATTAGGGTTGAAGAGGTGTGGAAAGAGCTGCAGGCTGAGATGGCTTAACTATCTTAGGCCCAACATCAAGCATGGGGAGTTTTCTGATGCTGAAGATAGGACTATTTGCACTCTCTTTGCTAGCATTGGGAGTAGGTGAGTTCCAACTACTTTGAAAAAATAAACTTAGATGAGTGTATTTTGAGCTAAGTTTTTCTTGGATGCAAAACATTTATTCTTTAAAATAATAAAAAAAAAACAATATATTATCATCAAATCGTAAAATTTCGCTTATCTGTTTAGCAATTCAACAACATAAATATTTATAGATGGTTATTTTTTTCAGTACTAAAATTGCCTTACAAAAATATAAATCATGGCCTTCAAGAATAAGTCTTATTTACTTTGAACTAAATTTATCCAAAGATCACATTTTTCTATTATTTTCACATCTGAAAATCAAAGCACAAACTTCTCTGTCTGTGGAGAGTGATCAAAATCCACAACTTTTTATCCTTTATTAGCAAAATCTTGCATGTTTGGAGAGAAGAATCCTCTTAGATTTACTCACAGCATGCAACCATAACCACTTAGTGTAGTTTGTTCTCGTTCTCACTTTCCTCAACTTTATTTTCCCCCAAGAAAAAAGAAACTTTCCATAACTTTTGTACCTCCTTGCTTGTCTATTAAAAGAAAAGATTTCCTTTTTCTTAAAAAATTAAAAAAAAAATTTCAGGTGGTCCATCATAGCTTCTCAGCTGCCAGGGAGGACAGACAATGATATCAAGAACTACTGGAACACCAAACTCAAGAAGAAACTCCTTGGCATCTCTTCTTCCCCAAAGAAAAGTTCAATTCATCATCAAGAGCAGCAAAACCAGCAGCTTCTCTTCTCATCACCATCACCATCTTTGTTTTCTAATCCCTACATTAATATAAATGCTACTTCTACTACTCCCTTGCACAAACCCTTCCTTTCTGGCTTCAATCATCAAGCTAATTTGGTCCCAATCTCACCAGAAGCCTTCAGTGGTTCTTCCACTTCTTCTTCCTCCTCTCTCTTCCAAGCTTCTCAGTACCAACTGAAGGAGAGCAGGAGCTCTGCTGTTTTGGTGTTTGGTGGTGATCAAGCTGGAAGCTGCACTCAAATCAGCCAAAATATGAGCTTTGATAATTTTATGCTTTATGGCAGCACAGGGTTTCAGGACTTCAGTGGACTGCAGAGTTCTGCGCCATTAGAGGAGTGCTCAAGCTATGGATTTGACGAGATTAAGCAGATTCTTATGAACAGCAATAATGAGTTTTTCTTGGAGGATCAAACAGTAGGAGGGTGCAAAGCCCAATGGAGGAGTATGGACACTTTTTGAATTCAAATCAAAAGGATGCTTGGGATTGGGAAGGGAGAGATTATTTGGTGAGCATAATTAATGATTTTTAATGATTGTTTAATATTTTTATTTTGTATATTTTGTATTGATATTAGTACAATAACAATACAAAATAATACTGAATAAAAATATTAATACAATATATATATTAAAATTTATGAGTTATGTTCACTTAATAATTTTTCATCTAAGAAGACTAATGAGCAGCAACAAGAATCATTAAAAAAATTTGAGTTATAATCACATTTTATTTAAGAAATAGCTTGATATTTTCTTTTAGTTATGTTTTTTGAAGAATTATGATTAAAAGCAACTTCTTTGTCATTATTTCTAAACTCTTTTAGCTTTTTTTTATAGTTGTGATTATTGTTCATTGCATCTAAAATTTTTAATCATATTATTATTAAAAATATGATTAAATTTTTTAATCAATGTTAACAATAATCACAAATCCTAATATATATACATATTAGCTAAAATTTTGAGAATATGAAAGAAAAGTTGCTTTTGATAACTAAAAATTAATATTCAAGATAGAATTTTTAAATGAAATGTGATTATACATCAAATTTTGATTAATGTATCATTAGAAATCATTTTTCTCTCTTATTCTCTACCTTGTGATTCTCTTCTGTATTTCTCACTTTTTGTATTATGATTTGATGCTCAGTTTCTGTTCATATTTGTATTTTGTGTTCTTTATCTTTGGATTGTACTATTTATCTTTCTCTTCTTTCATCTCATCCACATCAAAGTACAGTCATCAGCGTCCAAAGAAAAAACAAAAGTCTTTTCTCTCGTTGAAAGCAGCAAGCTGCTGCTGTAGTTTTGATCAGATAAAATCGTTTAAAAAATGAAATCAAGAGTACAGATCTTTATAAATTTGGTTTCTTTCATATTTTTTTGTGCAGTACTGGCTTGCTGGAGATTAAAAACAGATTAATTAAAGTATGATTTGTTTTGGGAAAGACGAGAGAGAGATCAGTGCCAGTGGGATCTGCAGCGGAAGAAAAGGGTTGGGTGTCAGATCTGTTTAAGTTAGAAAATGTGGGAGTTTGGAACTGAGATTAGATTCTTAGTGAGGTGGCGAATAATATTAGAGATTCAGAAAAAAAAAATTTTTTTGTTGAGGTCGATCTTTGTTGCGTGGATCTCGGGATGGAACGAGAGGACGGAGGAGAGGTGGCTTGGCCATGGCGGGGCTCTATGTCGATAGGCCTGCGTGAGACCTCAAGGTCTTTTCTTATCAGAATCCACATATTACTGTGCTCCTGTATTTCTCTGTCTTTATTTTAAATATCTGTAATACTTATTGAGCCATAACATTTACATAATTACACAAAAGAACCAATGTGGAAGAGAATGTGCAAGTCGAATTAATCTGATTTGTAATTTAAAGAATTTACTAAAAAAATGATAATTTAAAGGAGAATTACGTATATATCATAAAATATTTATTTATTTGTATATTTAAAAATTAAAATTTTAAGTTATTTATATTATACTTTAATATGTTGATTTTATTAAAACATATGCATGAATTAAACTGTATATTAATTTAAATAAGTTAATATTAGTATTATTTTTAAAAAATAGTGTGATATGAACAAATTTTTATTTTTTTATATTAGCATAGAAATATATAAAAATTTATTTGTCAATTGATATGCATTATTAAATACATCTTATAATTTAATATATCATCCTTCTTTTCACTTAACAATATGAACATAAGGCTTTGTGTCCTCATAGTTAGGGGTTTTGGCTTCCATAATTGAGAAAGATGCCTAAGTGTACTAAATATATTACTAATTTTTAACAATTATAATTAAATTCAAATATCTTAAAAAAATCATGCAAGAGTATAATTAAGATGCCTTAGCTCCTCTACTCCCTCTTGTGCAACTTACTCTTCAATCTATCTCTCTATTTCTTTCCTTCTTCAAGCTCTATTATATGCTCTACTATAGAAGAAGTTATATATAAATTTTCTTTTATCAAAAAATCATGAAAGAAAAAGTAATAGGTTGAAATGAAAATCTAAAAGATTGTGAGCCTCTAAGAACAAATCAGAATTGATTAGAAAATGGCCCTTAATAAAGCCTTAGGAGGGGTTAATTAAAGATATAGTAAGCATCCAAATTTAGGTTTTCATAGGTACAAAAATCATGAAATGAAAACCTAATAAATCAATGAATTTTTATGATTTAAGCCTTTAATTAAGGTAATATCATTTTAAAAGAAATTTTAATCATAAAGTCATATTTATCTTTGTTACACTTAAACTCACTATTATTTTAGCATGTCTTAATGCAATGCCAAGTAATTAAATTTGGAAGAATTCTTTTTTTTTTTTTAATCTTTTTATAATAACAACAATCACTAGAGCTATCTAATTTTTTTTTATCTTTAATATAAAATAACAAGAAAAATAAGTCTATTAATCAAAACATCAATATACATTTGTATTCATACTCTAAAAGTTATATAAAATAGCTTAAATCAGTAGAAGTATCAATAACAATATTAGTATCATCAATAACAGTATCATCAAATTTTTTTTTTTTCGCCCTAGCCGCCTCCCTTGGCGATTTTAGGGTTCCTCGATTTCCTTCCTCGTGCGATCATTTTCTTCTCGATTTATCTTCGATACTCCTCCGTTTTTCGACTCTGGTCTCGTTGGGGTTCCTGGCCTCGTTGAGGCAGGTTGATTGTTGGCGGGGATGACTTCGTCCAATGTTTGGGGGAAGGCGTCCTGCCCGACTGATGGAAAAAGGAAAGGCTTTTTAGAGCTTGATGAATCTGCTTCAAAATCTCTTTCTCGTTCCTTTAAAGATGTTCTTGCTGGAAACTTAAGCCAAGGTGATAACGCTCCTAAGTTTACCCAATCTGTTGTTAATGGAGTCCCGACTGTGCTTATTTCGGATGAAGATGTTCTTAAATTAGCTTCACCTTTTCAATTTACTTTGGTTGGAAAATTTGCTCTGCGTAGACCTAATCTGGAATCTGTGCGATCTTTTTTTACAAATCTCAAGCTTTCGGGTTTTTATTCCGTAGGTTTGTTAGATTCTAAACATGTTGCGATTCAGTTGTCTAACGATTTGGATTACAGTAGAGTCTTTGCTAGGAGATCATATTTTATAAACAACTGTAAGATGCGTGTTTTAAAATGGACTCCGTTTTTTGATGTGCATGAAGAATCGCCTATAGTTCCGATCTGGATTTCGTTCCCTAATTTGCGTTTGCATTTTTTTAACCCTCAAGTCTTGCATGCTATTGGTTCTGTTTTTGGAAGGCCGCTGCAAACCGACCAGGCGACGGCCTCCAGGACTCGTCAGTCAGTAGCTCGGGTTCTTGTGGAAGTGGACATTTCTAAGAAGCATCCTAAAGAGGTTTGGGTCGGGTCAAAGGCTTTTGGGTATTTGCAAAAGGTTGAGTTCGAAAAGGTTTCTGAATTTTGTTCTCACTGTAAGATACATGGTCATGCGATGTCTGACTGTTTTAGATTACATCCTGAACTTAAAAAAAAGAGTTCAATTCAGGTTAACGATAAAGCGGACTCACCTATTAATGTTTCTGATTCTGATAATGAGTTGGAAAAAGATGTTTCTAATGCAGGAGGTGATATTGTAGAGGAAATTGTGGCAGCATCTGAAAATGAGTTGGAAAAAGAAGTTTCAAAGGCTGAGGGTGAGACGATGAAGGAAACGGTGGCAGATTTTAATGTGCCAGGTAACAATATAGTTTCGGAGGCTGGAAGGGCTGAAAATAATGTTGGTAATGTCCTTGAAAAATCCCCTGATTTATTTATTTCTATTGAATCTATGTTATAAAATACTAATCATGATCATTTAGTTCCCCCGGCTGCTACCTTAGTTCCTCCGGTTGCTACTGAGTCTCTAGATTTTGAGGCTGAATACAGAGAAAATGGTGAAGAAGGGGAAATTTTACCTTCTAATGTTAAGAAAGGCAAAGCTTTACAAAATGAAGCGGGAAAAGCTAAAGGGTACAAAAACTCGGAAGATTGTTCTTCTTTGCATAACTTGGGGGAAGAAAATTTTACTAAAGTTACCAAGAAAAAAGGTAAGAAGGCTAAGGAACCTTCTTCTTATTTGCAGGTTCTTAATAAATCCCAAACTAAATCTAATAGTTCTAATGGTTAAGTCCCTTGTTTGGAACATCAGAGGCATTGGTGGGAATGACTCTATTAATAGAGTTAGAAATATTTGCAGGATTCACAATATTCAACTTCTGATTATTATTGAACCTTTAATTTGCATGACTAAGCTTGATAAAACTGCTTCTAAATTAGGCTTTACTAACAAGTTTGCTAATTGCTCCAATAAGATTTGGATTTTTTGGAACAATGTCATTACTATTACTATTCTGAATGATTTTACTCAAGTTGTTCATGTTTCTATTTCTATGTTTAATTTCGAGTGTAAGGCTTCCTTTATTTATGCTGCTTGTACGAGAGTTGGTCGTTTGAACTTGTGGAATCAATTAAAGGATTTTGCTGCTAACAGTTCTGGCCCGTGGTGTGTTGGTGAGGACTTCAATATTATTTCTAATTATATATATATATATATGCATTGCATTCTAAATCCAAAATTACTGAATAATAGAGCCTTTAATGTCGCGGCGACAACATCTGGCACTGCTATGCTCATAAGCACAGGGAGACAACATTTACAAGCTCATTGTCGTAGTGCTCTAGTTCAAATAGAGATTTAAATTTTTATTCTAAGTTTATTTTCAAAAAACCGGGTTTTCACTATTTACCCACCTTAGAAAAATATTATCTATGATATTTTCTTAAGAATTTGGACATAAAACCAGTACAAAATAAATCATTATGAAAGAAATTAAATTTGCATAACAAAACAAAATTGAATCAAAATTAAATTAAAAGCTTGTTGAAGGATACATATTAAACTAGTAATCATTTTCTTTTACAGTCATACGCACTACAGGAAACTCGTTATTACCGGCGGATATAATAGGCGGGTAAAGTTAAAATTTTGACGAAAAAATGACATTTCTGTCGCATTTCAGTCATATTTTTATACGACAGTAATTTGCGCATTGGAAAAAACCTTCCGACGTATATACTGCACTAGAAACCTTTCCGGCGTACATTTCGGTGCACAATCAGTGGAAAAATATATGGTGGTTACGTCATTTCCTCTTCCCTTATTTCGGAGTTAAATTCGTCAAAATTTTCAGCGTATTATTACGCCGATAGTTTAGACAAAAAAATCGTTGCTACATACACCACAAACTAAACAATGAAGAGAACCGACACATTGTACGCCAGAAAAATCTGCGTAAGTATGCTGAAAATTGATACATAATTCATTGTATCATCATTTCTGGTGGATTATCGGTATTTTATCCATCGGAAACCTGTAGCATTAACAAAAATAAATAAACATCCCATACAACATTCAGATTTTCACAACCTGCAGCAAACTTCACCAAATAACTATATTTAGTGCAAATATTCATAAACATCAACAACTAATTGCATTTAGTATAATTACAAACAACTACTCATGAATATCACCAAATATTCAATAACATCAACAAATATTCATAAACTTTATCAAATATTCAGAAACTGAAAAAAAAAGTATATATGAAACTGGAAAAATTAAACAACTACTCTGAATCTGTCGACTCATCCTCCATTGGAACTATATCCTTTCCACTCAATTGCTTCATCATTTTTTGCATTTCATCCAACAACAGATTGCGTTGCGTCTGCATCTACATCTGTATATGTGCATGCAACTGCACTTGCCAATTAGCTTATGATTTCCTTACTTGTTCTTGCTCCGCTTGAAGGGCAGTTATATGTTGACTACATAAGGACTCCTGTGAACTTGTTGCGAAGCTGGATCCACTAGAGATTATACCCTCGTATGCCTGGGCTTGCGAAGCTAAACCATAAACCCTTCCATGTTGCATTCCTCCTACTGCTTGCGACCAGATACGATACTTAGAATACTTTACAGAGCCGCCAAAAGGATCCTAACCTACTGCAGTCTGGCTCTCTCGATTCAGTGTATACTCTCCCTATGAAAATTAATAAAAATTTAAGCAATTTATTTAGACATAAATAAAAAATATTAAACACATATACTTACATGGGCTTTTCTTGCTCGCTCATCAACCCATTGTTGGTCCTCCTACCGCTTATGGGTATGACTATACAATTCAACAGGAGTTGGTTCTCTACCAAACATATATTTTTGTAATAGACTTCCATTAATATTCCTATTAATTTTTTTAAAAAATTTATAATTCCTTACCAAACGTCGCATGTGAAATATGTGAAACTGATCCCCCAGTATGAAGGGAACTACCCATGTCCCCAACATCAAAAGCTCTGTTCTATCAATTTTGATCCATCCTCATGCTTTACTCTATGCTCCCCCAAGCACTATTTAACTCATCCCATATAGCCTCTCTAATCCATAGTGGCTGCTCGCTATACTTTCTAATGTTTGTAAATATGTTGCGCATTCGAGTGGACCCACGCTTCTTAAAATTCTTTCAAATTTTATTATTGTGCTGGGGCAACCAACAAAAATCCAGTGCTTTAAAAACCGGACCGGACCGACCGGTTCGACCGGTTTAACCGTGAACCGGTCACAAGGCCGGTCCGGCTCAGCCCTAAAACCGCTTCTGCAAAGAACCGGACTGAACCGGTCAGAACCGTCGGTTCAATCGGTGAACCGGTGAACC
>NW_021318648.1:660611-688425 GCF_001605985.2 Dendrobium catenatum
ATATAAATTAAATTTAAAATTTGAAAAATATTCAAATTTAAAATTATCATATTTTTATGAGTGTAAATTCTTATAATTATGAGATTTAATTTTCTTTTTGCTTTTATGTAAGATTTTAAAATAATTATTTTACTTAATTATATAAGTTTTTATGTTTCATAGTTTTTTTTTTAATTTAATTTTTTATCTCATACTTTGAATGATAACATTATTTTTATGTTAATTGTATTAAATTTAAATAATACTTATTATTTATTACGTCATCCGATTCGACCCCGGTTAGACCGGTCGAACCGGTTGAATCGTTAACCTCTCCTTATTCCGGTTCGTTGTCCAGTCCAGTTTTCAAAACCTTGCAAAAATCTTATTGATATGCTGATGGTATTTAAGTGGCTTTCTCAATTACTCATCTTGATTTGGTCTTCATAATTACAAGTCAATCCTATTTTCCTCATAATCTACTTGGATATTTTGCATAACAAACTTGGCATGCCTGACTAGCAATGATGAATGAGTCAAACTTTGCATATCTCATATCCCGCTTTACTTCTATTGTACCATAAATCGGATGTACTCTTGTGCCTCTATTTTATACTGGATCAAATCATTCACAATTGAATATATACATAATATTCATGTAATCAAGATATTCAACCTCTAATATTTATTGTAATATCCATTAGTACTCAGAATCATCCCCTGTATGGGTGTTCCCTCTTACATATATATCAGAATTTTCTATCTTCCAACCTTCAATTTTTTATTTGAAATTTATAACCATTAACAAAAAATATTTGATAATATTTAACTAATCTATTTGGTCCCCAAACTAGCTCAAGTAGCCCTTGATACTATGAATCACTGTCTTAAGTGTGAACCCTTCAATGAACCAAATTATATTATTAGTATATTTATTACATGTTGTGCTAACTAATTAAGACAAATTACTCAAAATGAATAGTCGAGAAATATACCATATTTTTAAACCAAATAGTGAATTTTTTTCTCCACTATCTTCTAGACTTCTCCTGGTTCTGATGTACTTAAACCATCAATGAACCTCCTACAAACTTTAGGGTTTAGAACAAAATTATGAATAATAAATATATGAATAATGAGTTACATACGACTCAACTTCATTACAGTTAAGCAAGATATACAATGTGATAACTCTCATCTTCTTATCAGTCAAATAACACACGATGCTAGCGCCTGCGGGTTCACCACTTCCGTTAAATACAGATATATTCGAGAATTTACCCACATTTTGAGGTGTAGTACTTCTACCTGATTGTGATATTATTTCAAAGTAATACGAGTAAAATTGAGTTGTCTCGTACATTAAATATGCTTCATAAATTGAGTCTTCCGGATGTGCTTTATTCTTTGTGATCTTCTTAAGTTTATTTAAATATCTTTCAAAAGGATATATCCACCGATACTGAACAGGTCCACCGACTATAGCCTCATATGATAAATGCACTAGTAGATGCTCCATAGAGTCAAAAAATACTGGAGAAAATATTTTCTCAAGTTGAGACAGAATATAAGGAATATACTGCTCCATAAGAATCAAATTTTCTACATTTAGTTTAGAAGAGCATAAATCTTTGAAGAATACACTTAGATCGATCAAGGGCTTTAAAATTTGATTTGATAGATAATTAAAGATAGATGGTAGTAGATATTATATGAAGATATGACAATCATGATTTTTCAATCCAAATAATCTCCTTGATCTTATGTCAACACATCTATTTAGATTGGAAGAATATCCATTATGTACCCGTAGGGTCTTTACCCATTCACAAATTGCTCATCTCTGCTCTAAAGTCAATGTGAAAGGAGCTTTTGGTTTGAGAAGTTTTATAATCATCTTTTAATTCTAATGCTTTCCTCCTGCAAATCTTCTTTAAGACCATCATTGCTTTTATATTATCTTTAGATTTATCTTTGATGTTCTTGACTGTATTGAAAATATTATCAAAAATATTTTTCTCTATATGCATGTCATCCAAATTATGTCGAATCAGGTTTATTCTCCAATATGATAATGACCAAAAAATACTTTTCTTGGTCCAATTATGGTTGACACCATATCCTAATAATTTGTACACAACTAATGTTGAACAATCCATTATTGTGAGCATGAACCTTACTCTTTCAAATATTTCTTTGCTGCTTAATATTGGAGGAGGTTGCAACATCACCATTTTATTTTTAGTAAAGACATCCTTATTTCACCTAAAAGGATAACTGAATCTATAGAAGCACTATCATATGTCTTAACTGAATCCATGATTGTATAATCCAATCAAATCTTTAATAATTTTTTACTTCTAATAGACCTAATCATACATTATGATCCATGATTGCATAGTATAATCAAATCTTTAAGAATTTTTACTTCTAGTTGATCTTATATTATAATCTTTAATTTAAAAGTAAATCCAATCATTTAGTATGATCCATGATTGTATAGTCCAATCAAATCTTTCAGAATTTTTATTTCTATTTGATCTTATATTACGATCCATGATCTTATAGTACAATAAATTAAGATTAATTTTTAATAATATTATGCTAGATTTTATTTATGCTCAATTTCTTATGTGAATGTTGGTCATATTGGCAATCTCAACCCCTAAAATAATATAATAATATATATGTAATCTAGAAAACAAACACCCATACCATTATGAGCACCTATTTTGAAATCTCTTAGCTTAGCATCCTTGTCTCATGAATTTCTCTTACAATTTGTGTGCTTCTAAGCATCCTTGTCTCATGAATTTCTCTTACAATTTGTACCTAAAATGTTAACACCCATAACATTATGAGCAATATTAATTTAGACTATATTAACTCATGCATATTTATAATTGTGATAATTAAAATATTTAATATAAGCTTAAGCTTAATTATAAGATTAACAATCTATATCTTTTTTGTGATGATAAATATACTTTGGTTATGCATATAAGATTTTGGAGTTAATGTAGCTTTCCCTGAATTTAAGTATTTTATTTTATTAATTTGCAATCTATGTAAAGACTAAGTGTATCATGAGAGTGAAATTAAAATCTAGAAGACACTTAATTTACCTCTCTTTGTCCAGAAACTCTCTGTAGATGTAAGAGGTGGCATATGTATTTTCAATAACTCTCTTTTTGTTATTTCTATTTAGCATATATTTTTATATTAAAGGTATACTTATCAAATGAAACCCTAAGGCTACTTAAAATATAGAAAATTTTGTTGGTTGACCAAGATAGTATAATATCATCAAAATCATAATATATTTCAAATGATTAATGCAATTTAATTTGAACCAATCTTACTGTCAAATTTTGATTAATCATATTAAAAAAAATTTGATTATTTCAATCTCATATTGATCATATAATATGATTAGTTTAAATTTTAAATTATCTTACTAAACATAACCTAATCATGTTAATATTATATTGAAATAATATATATGATATTAAGATTAATTCATATTAATCAATGTCTTTTTATAACAAGAATGCCCTAGCTAATTTGAGATTAAAACCAATCATGCTATACAATCCATAGTCCTATAATCTGATCAAAGCTTTGAGATTCTTTAATTTTGATTGATTATCTGGAACAATCCATAATCAAACAGTACAATCAGTTAAGATCTTTCTTTTTTTCTTTTTTTTTTTTATGTTAGATTTACTTACGATCACTTTTTTTACGTATGTGTTGATCATCTTAGCAATTTCAGCATTTAAACATATATAATAATATAGGGCTCCAAAGATTTAAAAAAAAAAGCTAGAACTTTCAAACTTTAAAACATCGAATCCAAAGTCGAATCAGAACACACCACGTAACCCTTTTGTTGTGTACTGTGGCTGCGTACTACTATGTATCAGGTGACGTTATGAGCTCTATTTCACCTCTAGACGGTCCGGTGCCCGCACGGAATAATCTCACCATATATAGAGGAAAAGACCCTAAATTTAAGCCGGGTCGGCCCACTTATGCACCTAACCATTTATTGTGTTTTTGAACGTCCATATCAAACTAATTGCTTTCTGAACTTTTACTTTTCTCCCCAAAAAAAAAAACTTTTACTTGAAATGTTAACACTCAGTGTCCACACAAACCTTAATTAAATCATATTAACTCATAACAAAGAATGTTAATGAACACCAAAATATTTAATATAAGCTTAAACTCATGCAATTATGAATTATTAATGATCATAATCAAATATCATCATTATCATGTTGTCTTGTATATTAATTGCGTGTTATTAGAAAATGACTATACAAATATTTTATATATGTTAGTTAATTAGTAGTTAAACTTTAATAATAATTAAATGCGATTAGAAAATTACTATATAAACTAGTCATATCAGGAAGACAGAGAGTTGGACTTTTTTGAAAAATAGATGGCTCATTTTTTACTTGTTAGGACTTTCACATTATAATGGAAGCATAGGAGAATAAAAAATAAAAGAAAAAACAGCAAAACCCCAAATGAGAGAATAATCAACTGCATGCATTCATAAATCTAAAAGAAGCTCATTTTAGACTTAGGCTTCATTCTGGACAGCTTTTTTATTACTTTTTAAAATAATTTTTTTTCATACAAAATTTTTATAATAAAAAACTGCTTTAAAAAGCAATAAGAAAGCCATCCCAAACAAAATCTTAGTTTGGGACAAATTTTTAATGCTTTTAAAAGCAGTTTTTTAATATAAAAACTTCTAATTTCTAAAATTTTTGTACTGAAAAACTGCTTTAAAAAGCACGAAGAAAGCTGTATCAAAGGAGAACTTGATCTAATTTGAATACAGATTCCACCGTCTTTTTTAATCTAATTAGGAAACGTTTAAATTTGTTATACCGAAGTTGGTAGTATTGGTATACCAACTTTGAAGTTCGTGCACCATTCAACTTGAAAATAGCAAAATTATGATGGCTCACTTGAAACAAAAATGGTTTTTTTTTTCTTAGAATCTCCTTTGATATGTCAATGCAAATTCATTAAAAGATTTAAAAATAACGGTCATTCACACAGGCAAGAAAGTCATCATAAAAAAAATATTAACAGTCCACTCAATTTCAAAATAAAATACATAATGTATTTTGAATTCAAAAGCTGAAGCCGATAGAAAAAGCACAACAAATAATAATTTAAAGATAGAACAGTTAATTTAACAAGAAAAAATAATTTATACCTTCTTAATTTCAGGAGGATTTTGAATGTTGACCTCTTTGCTCTTGGGGAGATTTCTAGTACTGCAGCTGATGAATGAGGATTTGATCTTGGCAAGCTAAAATAGAAAGATTTAGGTTTCGATCTTGTTACTCAAATGCAAATCCAACTTTACATTCATTGCAGCCAATTCAGCAGCCAAGTATCTGAAAACATAAGGCATTGCAACAGTCTCCATTCCCTTGCTTGATTTACAGGAACGGCATATTATATTATTTGCCAATCTTGGTGGTGGAGGAAGGTTTCTTTTGATATCCTTTGTCATCCTCTTTCGCGGCTCAACCACAGTTGCAGTGAGCAGGCTCCCACAATTGGAGCAGACATCTGCAATGTGATAATCAGAGGATGAATGGAGACGGTCGTGCAAAAGATAAGCAGCTCCATGAGCAAGAATGGAATCACGCTCCATCTCTCCAAAACGAATGCCACCTCCTCGCTTCCTTCCACCAATTGGTTGTCTGGTAATCTGATCCACAGTACCTGTTGATCGCACCTGCAACACAAAATGCACGAATTAGGGGTGTCAAATTTTGACGCGACCCGAAACACGGCCCGAATCCGACTTTAAAAAATCCGGGTTCGGGTCGACCCAGTTAACTAACGGGTCGGATTTGAGTTCGAAATTTTGACCCGATTTGAGTTTCGAATCGGGTTTGGGTTTGACCCGGAAATGATTCTGCCCACGTCATGCCATGAATCATGCTCATGCATGAAATCATAATATTCCATCATGTTGGATGATAGCATAAGGGATTATATTCTCCATGATTTTCATTGTGTGTGCTTTCTTTATTCAAGGGAATTTTTCCTTGAATATGTTTCTTTTATTAATCTATGAACTTGTGATTGAATAAATCAAAGCATTTTTCGAAATTCATATGAAATGTTCATATTGGACTAGGACAAAGAAAAGAGCATATTTTAAACACCCAAAACAAGGTAATGTACCGAGAATATGGAAGTTGGACTTAAAATATGTTCATATGATATAAGAAGATGCAAAATATATCATTTGGAAGCGTATAAAAGGCTTCGGAGCCCAGAAAAGAATAAATTTTATAGTTTTGCACAAAAATCAAATGGCAGATTAATTCTCTAAAAATATATTATATAAATCTATAACAAAAAGAAACTACTGACCAAAAGAACAAAAATGAAGAGACGCAAATACTAACCTGAAACTTATCAGATACCATATGTCGAAGCCTTTGGTAATAAACAGGCCCCATAAAAATTTCACACTTCATTTCCGTACCAAGAACGCCACTGTAGAGAACCTCTACTCCATGATAATTAAATCCGCGGGAGGTTAACATGGGACCTATTTCATCAATCATAGATCTTTTTTCTGATGATTTCTCTGAACCTTTTTCCCGAGTTGAACTAGAAAAAGGAGTTGCATCAACAAACTGACCATGTAAACTCCCACCCTGGGGAAGAAAAAATATAACAGAATATTATTGTTAATTGAACAAAAATGAGATCATCTACAATTCGAGAGTACCTTTTATTAAATTAGCTCATTTTTTTTACCAATGGGCGTAGTTTTTATTTAAGTTGAATCACATAAATTTTGATATCTTTGTCGCAATATGCAAGATTATTTTTTCTTTGAATTCCATTGTCTTGAAAGTTGGAGACGCTTCACAATAATGTTGGCATTTCATTCCCAAATTACTGTAAAATGAACTCTTAAGCGAATTTTTATAACAATTAAAATAGTCTAAAACATGTATTGCGCACAATAAATTTTGTTCTAAAGTTCTACTTGTGTGTCTCATTCAATCCATAATGAAGGATTTCTAATGAAAATCTTAAATAGCCTTCGAGAAAGGAAAAGTAGAGCCTTGAACAATGAAGGCTAGAAAGAACAAAAAGCAGAAAACGGAATAAAATTATGGCACACGATCTAAGAAAAAGGATCCATACAAAGCACCATATTACCACTCAAAATAAGACATTACATACCCTTTAAACTTCTACTTATAATGGATGGTCCAAGTAAACAAGAAAACCTAATCAACATCTAACATAATATATAAACAATCATAAGATGCAAACGCAACCCTGCATTCAACAATTTATAAAAATATCCTAAGATGACACATGGCCTATTACCCTATATATTTCAAATAAAGCAGCTATGGATATTACATAACAACACATGACATAAATTCGGTCCACCATCAACTCTTTTAAAAGTACAAATAACTCTACACTGGGTATTTGAAAGGTAACAAAGGAATAATTTGAAAGTCTTCTACTATAATGCAGAGTTAGGCGAATTCATCCGAATGAGAAATCAATCCAAGGAAGAAGATATAAAGGAAAATCCATTTAAAAGGTAGAAGTTGAAATAATCAAACTCCGCACGAAAAAGAGGTGGAATATCATCTCATGAAGTCAAAATGAATGAATTGAATGGAAGGTAGAAATTTGGTAGAAATAGATTTTATATGGGATGTAAGTAAAAGTTTTGAGGAGAATTGCAAAGTGCAGGAAAAAGTTTTTCCCTTTCATTTAAATTTCAAACAAATTATTTTAGGAAAATTAATAAGGAAAAAGAAGGAGATTTTGATTGATTTCTTAGAGGGAGAGGGTGTTTAACAAATGAGCAAAAGTGGGAGGGGTTCTATTTGGATAGGTACTCCTGAAAGATAAGAGGAAGAGAATATACATACAAAATTAGGAGAAGAACTGTATTCCACTCAAAGGAGGAATATTAAAAAAATCGGTTTGAAAATAAAGTTAGGCTTGGGTTTTGAAGTCAATATTGTGGATATATTCTCTCTCTTCTTTTATTAAGAATGGGTTTACCCTAGTTTTCATTAAAGAAAAAGTGATTCTAAAGAAATTTAAAGAAAAAAAGATGGGAAAAGGTGATAAACTAAGCTAGACGAGTGCACAGCTATAGGCACACAGGTTTTCTTTTACACAAAAAGAAAGAGCTCCTACTAGGAGTTTAGGAAATTAAGAAGGTTAAGCTACAATTTGTGGTTTTGGGGGACTAATGTTGAACGGGCTTTGGGTTTTATTTAGAGTTTTGGTTAGATTTAACGCAAGCAAAAAAGTGTTTTTATCAAAAGCTAAAACAATTATTGTTAGTCAGCCACTTAGGAACAAGTAGCCAAAAGTGTTCACAATAAAGTACTCCATGAATGTCAATCTAATCATTGATCTTAATTGCAATTCTTCATCAAGTTATGTTATTGATTCAACATAATGTTGGGCTGCAAAGCCAATTATCAGAGAATCGCAAGCGCATTACTTGTGAAGGCCTTCAACAACTGAGGAGCAAGAAGGATCAAGCCTTGAACTATGGATCAAAGAGAAAAACGGGAAGAAAAGAAATGGAAGAGGAGTTTCGGAACAAATTTTAAGAGGTGAAGGAAGCTATGCAAAAGAATCTTAATTTCATTAAAATTAAAATGAATGTTACGTAACCCTTTAACCTCTATTTAACCCCTTCAACATCTATTTAAATTGAGTATCCTTATGAAGAAAATCTCAAAGAATTTCACATTAACATAACAAGGGTATCCTTAAAAGACCCATGACATCATGACACCTCACAAATAAGTTATATAAACAACTAAGAAAATAACATAAAAGAAACAAAAAAAAAAATCGAGAAAATATGGCATTGTTGTTCCATCAATATGCTTTAATATTAGATATAAATAAATAAATCACCCTTTTTTGGGTTAGGGACAATATTTAGAGTGGAAATCCATGTCTCCCACCAATATAAGCTCAGGTCACCTAGTAACAATGTAAGATCCCTAATAACCAAAACAAATAATTTTTACTTGAATAAACTAGAAACAGTAAAACCATGGGATAGACATTTTTCTGTGAAAGCTCAATCAAGCTTATTTAAAGAAGCTACAACTGGATGAAGTTGCTACCCATTGATCAAAGGTTCATTTCAATTATGATTATACTACCACTGATATTTAATCCACATATTAAAAAAAAAAAAGAAACAGACATTAAAAAAGCTATAATCGAAGGTTAATATTACAGGAAATAATTATATATCATATATCTTGAAGCCAAGTATATACAAATAAAATTTTATTTTTGCATTCTACACTCAACAATTAAAACAAACAAGTGTGTGTTACATGTACAAATTTACTCGAGATTCCAAACACCCAAGAGATCAACCTTGAGCGTAAATATTATATAATTATATCCATTGCTCCATAAAAAAAATTAATATCAATTAAGCATGTCAGTAATGATCATCCCCAATTAACTAGGAGAAATCATGGTTTAAAATTGCGCAATATGAGGCTCGCCTTGAGGCCCGCCTTTGCGCAATTCCAGTAAAAAACGCCTCGATGCTTACGCCTCGAGTTTTTTTATGAGGCTTGCGCCTCAACTTGGTTGAGGCCCGCCTCGCCTCACGCTATATATATTAAAACTTACATAAATCATGAAGTAAATGCCCGACATTGGACTCTATAGGAGAGGAGGAAGCGGAGAGAGCAGTTCATCATAATGATGATTCAAATGAAGAACCCCTCAGTGATGATAGTGCTGATGACTTATAAGTTCTTATGTGATATGTCATTGCTATTTATTTTTGGAAATTGGAATTATATGTTAATGAAAAGAATACTGTGATTTGGGAAAGATAGAATTTTAAGTTGAACTATATTTCATGTTGTCTTATTATTGGGATATTTTGATTTCACTTTATATATTATATTTTTTTATGTTTTATATTATTCACTCATTAGTATATAAAAAATTTAACATTTTATGTTTACGCAATCTTTTGATTTTGAGGCTTACGCCTCAAAACGCCTTAAGGCTTACGCCTCGCCTCACGAATGAAAAACGCCTCAATACTCGAATACGCAATTTTAAACATTGGGAGAAATAAAAGTATTCTAAACACATATCAAAAAGAAAAACTACTAAAATAAGCTAATAAGGAACTTAACTTTAATAATATCAAAATTAACATAAATAAATAAACCTCCTATGCAAAAATTGTACCTTTGCTGCAATAGACTCTAGAAGCATTCCAATAGTCATTCGAGAAGGGAATGCATGAGGATTAATGATGAGATCTGGTCGCATTCCTGTGACTGAAGAAAATGGCATATCAATATCCGGCCATAATTGTGAACAGACACCTTTCTGTCCATGCCTGCTGCTAAACTTGTCACCAATCATTGGATTCCTAACACGCCGGCTACGGATATTTACCTACAAAATAAAATGATTATTATATACATGTAATACACCAAGAAATCTACAAATATAATTAAGATAAAATTTGTGAAAAGACAAGAATCCTTGGCATGATACATGCTAAGGAAAAGCCTATCCTGGGAAGAGCTACAATAACCACAATATGGGTGCAACTCGCAACAAGATATTCCTGTGCATCATGAGTGAATATATGTATAAAAGAGAAAGATAGATATATACATAGAGAGAGAGAGAGAGAGAGATGTAAATCTCTGTAAGATCAATTAGCTATAATTGGGCAAAATTCTACTTTCCTTCTAATTCTAAAATACTAAACCCCATTCTAAGCTTTATAATAAAGTTGGGGTAAAGGTAAATGCACAAAAACCTAACTCTGCACCAACTCCTTCAATAACCATGAATAAATCAAAGTATAAGTAAGCAGATTAACAATAGGATGTGAGAAAAAAATGAAGAAACTATAACATTTCCAAATATAGTTATGAGATCTTTTACATGAATTTTGGTATACATATATATAAACTACCATGACCACTAACAGAATAGTTGAAAATTTTTAAATTTATTTTAAGTATAGAAATTATACCAACCAATTCTGGCATACACATCCTACAATTACCACGCAGACTTCTAGAAGTCAAAGCCATGCCATACAGTAGATATAAATAGAAGTAAAATATTATCTGGTGCTTGAAGAAACTTCAGTCCTAGAGGTTTGTTTACTTGATAAGAGGATGAAACCTGAAGGGCCCAAATTGAGCCTAATAATCAGTAGATAGAAGCCCATCAATCCAAAGCATAAGATAATCAACTCTTGTTTTGATCTAATGTTGAAATATTCTCCAATCTCATCTTAATCTCAACATTTGCCCTCTCCTATGAAAATCCTCCATATTAGACATCAGTCTCTTACAACAACATTTGCTAACAACATTAAGTGTCATGCGCTCGAGCCAGATCAATTGTGTCGAGGAGCATACATGAGAAGCAATACTCTTAAGGATAGCCGGCCATGGTCGAAGCTGTTAAACCCAATGTGAGCTACAAATTGCATTAATTTTTTTATCCCAGCCAAGCCATTACTTTGATACCATTTGCTATGAGGGTTAAACACAACAGGGACAAATTGAACTCAACAAAAATAGTAGATGAACCCATCAACTCAATAGCTTGAGTTAATGGATAAGAGCCACTGCCAATATATTAAGAACTCAACCCTTGTTTCATCTCTAATTTAGTGCTACTTCCATGCCCATGTGACATAATTAGAAACCTCAAGCACCCCAATGATGAATGCTATTAACTTCATAAATCATTAAACTATAGGAACCATCCATAACAAAACTTTATAATGCAGCTCAGGTGGTGAGAAATGATTGGCTGAGCATGTTAATAAATTTTCATAGTGCTATCACAGACATTTAATCATTTCCAATTTGACCAAGAAAAGTATAAATGTAGATCATACTCTGCCAACAGCATTGATAAATAAATCAAAGAACTTAGTAAATTAGTTTTGAAATAAATAAAAGAGATTATTAAATATTTAGCGATTCCAAAAACAACCTTGGTGTCATTTTTGAAAACTTATAGTTAAGGAAAAGGATACATTATCAATTATCATTACCATTCAACAAAGTACGAAGAAAACTAAGTCTAATATAGGAAAGTACAATAAATAAACCAGTAAATTATAGACGGTTAAAAAAAATAGAATTTTACAAAGATTACAAGAACAAACATACAAAATACTACCGTTGGCCGATTTCAATAGCCAATTGTTTGTAATCTTTCACATACAACGAAGAAGTATATTATGATGTTTAAAATTGAATTTCATATTATGGCATTGAACAAACCCACCAAACGTCATAAGAAACTTCAAGCATCCCAATGATTGAATGCTGAAAAATTCATGGAATAATAAAAAAAACATGATGCTTAGCTTTTAATGGCCAACATTTTGAACCATAAAGCTTGCAAGTCTAACCACCATCTTATAAAATTTTCCCTTAAGTTTGAGAAGGATGTTTCTATCACACAACAAGCCTGATGCATTCCTCCACTTTAACCATCTAATTTAAATTCTATTAATAATATCCTCATCTATTTCCCAATCACTCTGAACGATAGACCCAAGATATCTAAAACGTATACTCTTATTAATGACTTCATCACCCAAAGTCACAATCCCCCTACTAGAACTATTATTACTAAAATTACATTACATATATTCAATTTTAGATCTACTCAAACGAAAGCCTTTCGACTCTAAAATTGACCTCCATAAGTTTACCTTCAACTCTCTCTCTAGTCTTATCAATATGAAGATTATCATCAGCAAAAAGCATACATCAGGGTACAACCTCTTGCAAATGTCTAGTGAGAACATCCATGACTAAAGCAAAAATATATGAGCTTAAGGCTGATCCTTGATGTAATACAACTGAAATAGCAAACCACCTAGTCAAACCACCTTGTGTTTGAACACAAGTAACAGCTCTTGCATATACATCCTTAATGACTTGAATATAAGTATTATTAACCCCTTTCTTTTCTAGAACTCTTCATAGCACTTCTCTTGGAACTTTATCACATGCTTTCTCTAAATCAATAAATATCATATGTAGATCCTCCTTATTCTCTTTATACTTCTCCATCAAACCTCTCAATAAATGTATAGCTTCCATAGTAGAGCTACCTGGCATGAATCCAAATTGATTTTGAGAAATGTTAGTATCACGCCACAAACTATGCTCCATAACTTTCACCCATAGTTTTAAAGATGACACATTAACTTAATTCCTCTATAATTCGCACAATCTTGCGCATCACCTTTATTCTTAAAAATAGGAATCAACACACTCATTCTCCACTCATTTGGAATCTTTTTAGTCTTCAAAATAATATTAAAAAGTTTAGTAGGCAAAGAAATTCCTTCTCCTAAGCATTTCCACACCTCTATTGGGATATTATCAGGTTCAACAACTTTTCTACACTTCATTTTCTTTAAAGCCTATCTAATTTCAGTTTTACTAATACACTAATAAAAACAAAAATCTTTATTTTCATTTAGGGTGCTAAGGTAACTAAAGTCAATCGCATTCTTATAATCTTCATCGAAGAGTTTATAAAAATATCTCATGCACCTTTGTTGATTATCTTCTTAGAATAAAAGTAATTTTTTATCTTCATCCTTAATACACTTCATTTGAACTAAATCCTTACAACTATTATCTATTTGTTTGGCTAACTTATATGTATATCTTTCGCCCTCAGTATTTAATTTATTATATAAATCATTAAAAGTTAAATCTTTGCATCGCATATTATTTTCTTAGACTCCTTACAGGCCTCTTTATATCTTTCATAATTATCAAAAAATTTACATTTAAACTAATTTTTATAACAAATCTTCTTTTTTTATCTTTTCTTGAACATTTTGATTCAAATACCAACTATTTTTACAATTATGAGCATTTATCTTTGATAATCCAAGCACATCTTTTACAACATTCTTAATATCACTAACTATTTTTCCCCATATAATATTAGTTTTCTCATGCACAAACAAAATCTTAAGATCTAGTATCTTAATTTCAAAAATATTTTTTTAATATTCTTTAAAAGCCCCCATCTAATCCTAGAACAACGTTTTACTTTATTTGTTATTTCCGCTCCTTCATCTTAAAGTCCAAAACTAATAAGTGATGGGTACATAAACTTTCACTTGGAATAAACTTTTTACAATCTTTGCAACCTACACGATCTATTTTTCTTATAAGAAAATAATCAATCTGAATTTAACTATATCCATTCTTATAAGTGATGAAATACTCATATCTTCTCTTAAAAAAAGCAATAGCAATTACAAAATCATAAGCTAAAAAAAAATCTAATTGATCTTACCACCTTCATTAGTCGCTCCAAAGCCATAGCCATCATGAATGTTTTTAAAATCATCTACCTCTCTACCAACATGTCCATTTAAATCTCCTTCAATAAAATTTTTTTTCTCAAGATATATCTTTTGCTTTAATTCTTCTAAGTCAGAATTATGTCTCGGCTTTTCCTTCTTTCATTTAGCAAGAGAAACTTCTTTCTCTTCAATTATACTCAAGAGCCCTAGCAAGGCGGGAGGAGATTTGTCACCTAGCATCTATGAATGGCGGATCCGGAGACTGAATAAGGCCTAACCTACGACGAGGACAGTTTCTTCGACATTCTACAGTCAACCTTCTTTGACGTTAATACAAGGATTGATCACACCGCTGAAGATTACATCGAGCGTATTCTGGACACTTTGGTGGAGGCAATCGAAGAACAGTTTGAAGGCATCGAGTGGAGGATCTCCACCGTCCCATGACAGAGTTTCTCTTTTCCCCCCTTTCAACATATTTCTTAAGTCTAATCTTATCTTGTGCTTGATTGTAGTTACGAAGGACAATTCTCCCTGCTTTTGCTAAGCTTAGTAAACATAGGGTTATGAGCGTGACTCTATACTTATTAATTCTCATTGTTAAATTAGGAATTTTATCTGAAGCTACTACTATGGCATCATGTTATTTTCTAATTTATCTTGAAGGTTTTAAAGCTCTAGTTATGTGATTTAGCCTAAGCGGGTGTGGCCCCTTGTTCGTTTTATTTCGTTGTTTAAGCTGCTAATAGTTATTTCACTTTTATCTAACCAAGGATTATGCAACTTCCTAATAAATTAATTGCATTCATACAGACCTGCATCAGAAAGGTGATTTGGAATAATGGCAATAAGGCCGAAGATGAATGCAAGAAGTTCGGCGTAAGTGCAATAACATATTTACAAGTGATGATCGTCGGCAAACAATGAATAGTATGGTATTCTAGAGCCGACGATGACCGATATACAAGCACTTGCAACAATCCCCACATATATTGAAATTCATATAATATAATGCAATAATTCTCCAATCCACACACATAGGGAAGGCTGAGAATGAATGCAACAACATCTTGCAATCGATCACCACAAAGTATAAAGTGAATACACCGGTCTTATGCAAGCAGAGGCGGATAGTACAAAATAAATGCAAGTTCCTACTAGCAATGGTAGAACTTCTGTCACACACATAATATGTCATCTACAAGAAGGGCATAAGAAGCCTACGACAAGCACTCAGATATTTATATAGTTTGTAAAAAGGCAGCGACAAATACACTGATCCTCTACCAACAGAAGCCGATGATGCATAACAAATACAAATGACTACAAACATTTACGAACTATCGTAGAAGGGCCCTTAAATGTCCAAAATACCATCGCACATGCAACATAATTTGTATACACATAGGTACAAACAATGGGTAATTATAATCATACACCTGCATGATCCCTGACGAGCATGTTGTAGGGATACATGTGACGTCTAGGGATGCTGTGCAGGTTGATAAGTGAATTCAAGCTCGAACCTGATCCTTCTATGCGGATCAATAGAAGTCGATAGGGTTCGAACCATCAAACAAATATATGGTTGCGGCGACCGTTATATTTATCATAGTATATTCATATTAGACCTTTAAGGCCTATAACAATGAGAATTTACTCATAAAGACACAAAGCCTACGAAACCCGATCCTCTGTTGACAGCTCGGCAGAGTTGACAAGATTTAATATAAAAATAGAAATAGACCCGAACACCCTGATGATGGCTATGTTGAATGTCTATCTCAATCAGAGGGATTCACAAATATTTTCAAATGATTCCTCAAACATACCTGAAAATCTAAAATCCCAAAATTATTCCAAATCCAAAATATTTAAAATTGAAATAATTCATTCAACCACTTAAAGCAAAATTCATCCACCCTCCGCAACAGTTTATCTGGCTGGATAAATTGAAATTTACTTTAGCTCACATAGAGTTAATGCCTAGTTGAAAATATCACAAGGATCCATTCTCAAAAATTCTACTGTCAATAAGGACGTGGTACGTGTCCTCTGACCGCAGTTTTGTCGTCAAATGGCACCGCATGATAAACGATTATGACCCGGGGACCTCTGAAAAGAGTAGTTTTGCCGTCAAATGGCACCACGAGATACCGGTTATGACCAAAGCAAATACGCTCCTTAGTGACATCAAATCCTTGAGATATAAATTAATAAGATATAATCGATAGGTTCCCTTGGACGAAGCAACCAATGGCTATCAACAAGGATCCTTCTATCAGGTTGGGTCGACTATCTCCTCTGACTAAGTAGATCAGGGACCACGATGGCCCGGAACAATGGAACCATGGGATCTTGATCGAGTCCATCATCCATCCCCCACCATTCACTTTAAGTGCAAGATGGTGAAACGTTTTATTTTAAATATCAAACATATAAATTCTCCAATATCCATACCCATGTTGCTACTATATGCCAGATAACATGTATTCTCAACGTATATGATTGACGACTAGCCTTAATCGAAAGTTCTCTCTTGTTATCGGGAGGGGTAATTAACTATAGGGGCTTGCACCTATAGAAAACCAGAACTCATCATAAAGTCCTCACAAAATGAGGGCGAAATCTCTGGGTAGTGTCTTATCTACAAACCCATCTGCCTTCCCCGGAACTTAATCCGTTAAACCCCCCCCACCCTGAATAAAAGCAACAACGAGCGAAGGCCGGGGCCGAATTTTTGGAGCCCGCAATTAAATATTTAATCACTTTACATTCACTTTGTTAATTTTCCCCAAATCCATCTTACATATTAGTTTCTAGAGCATCCAAATAGCTTATATTCTTCACCAGTCAGCACTTTGAATCGACATACTTCCTCTTGCTTCAAGCTCTTGGTAGCATTTCTTGCGTCATCACCTGCAAATTATCTTTAGAAGTGATTCTATGCTCCAAGAGCTCATCTATTTGGATATATATATAAAAAAAAAAGATCGTATCTTTTACTTGACCTTTTTTTCTTAATTGTCGGACATTTTTTTCTCAATTTGAAGCTAATCTTCATTAAGCTGTGATTTTGAGCTCCAAGAGCTCATCTATTTTGGATAAAAAATAAGATCAGTGTTCTTTTGCTTAGCTTTTTTTTCTTAATTGTAGGCCATTTTTCTCAGTTTGATGCTAGTCATCATTTAAGCTTCTTCTGTCCAACTTACATATCTTCAAGAAAATAGTGTTATACTCAGAGATCATTGCTTTAGGAGCAAAGCAACATCCATCGTCTTACAATTACATTACCTTCACTCAGAAAACCTTAGGCTCCTTGTGCCTAATTCTATATATCCTCAACTAAATAATTTTGAACTAGAAGAACAATATCCTCAAGCAACTAGAGCTAAGTTCCAGGAACTTAGTACTTCGGGTGAAAATAAAGCTTCTACAAGTTCAATCATTTACTTCATATTGAAAGCAATTTTTACTAGGATTTCTTTAAACAATTTTTAAGCTGGTAACATCATGTATAATTCTACTCGTTATATTTCTCCTCTTTACTTGAGTAGTATTCTTATTGCTAGTCAGTTTTGAAATATTTCAACTAATTATTACGGAATAGTCAACCACATTATTAAAGTGGGTAGAGATTTCGCTTCTTGTGCTTGGTAAAATAAAACTGTGAGGATTTGTGCTTCACCAAGAAACGAAGGACTAATGGAGGAATTTGCAAGGAAGAATATGGTGAAAGTATGCTTGGTAGAAAAGTCAGACCATTTAAATAATGTGTCCTTTGGCTTTATCTATTCTATACTCTTACTCTCGTCACACTTGTATTACAAAATTTGAATTCTTAGCTTGTTAAGATTACGTATACCCATACATTCTTAAGACAATAGTTCACATATAAAGCAACTTTAAATCTTTCTTTTCCTTATACTTCATAGTTGTAAACTATACTTTCTTAGATTACTCATTTTTTATATTTTGAGTAAATACTTTACATCAACTTATTTAAGATACCAATTATTTAAAAATGCCAATCCATACACCCAATTAGATATAGGCCAACAATTTACCCAACATTGTCAATTTATTTAACCACTTAATACCTCACAAAAGAACTTTACCAACACATAATAAGCTGAAAAATAAAATCTAAAAAGAGTAAGAGCTCTATACCATTATTTTAACCAAAAAGAACCAAATAAGACTAATTATTTTTAAAAATGTGAACTGTGAATATGGATCATATCAACAATATCGTTTACCTTTTGAATGTATTTCTTTGAAGAAGTACCGTCAATAGCAACATAATCAACTGTCACGGATTCAGATCCCTTTAGTTTGAACGTTGAAGATGAACTAGAAAGTGCATTATAAGTACAATACTTCGGCTCATTTGGATGAATCGTCTACGCAAGAAACATTCAAAATAAATATAAATTCAAGTATTATTTTCCAAAACCAAGAACAACTAGGAATATATTTGCAAAACTATAAAACTTGAATCATACTTGTCCTACAAAAGGAAGCCCATCTGAATCTATTATAGATTTGGAAGCGTCAAGGCCTCTTGAAAAGATTTTTAAAACTTTTTCTGTACTATCCTTCTTACTTGCCAAGTTAATAGTTTCTGTCTGCAAGAAAAAACTTTTGATATCGTAAGAGAAGCATAAGAAACAAAATAAAAAAGACCAACATTGGATAAAGAATGGCCAACACAATTCTTTATTTTCTTGAAAAATATTTTGAAAAACTCTAATTATGATCCTTAAATATATTTTAACTAAAAGAAACCTTCTAGATTGTCTTTACATAGGAATGATACCAAGTCAAGTTTAAACAAGTTTAGCTTAACTTGAAATCAAAATTTTCTATTATAACTTCACTTTAATATAAATCATTTCGAGTAGACTAGGTACATATTCAAGCAAATCTGAGCAAATTCTAAATTGATTTTGAGTCCAAAATTAAATTTGAAATCAAGTCACTCAAATTTATATTTTTTTCAACAACTTACTTTTACAAAAAGAATAGCAACTAACTAAAACAAAGATGTTTAAATTTCTTTTAAAATCCTCATTAATATCAATTGCTAAATTTATAGAAAAATAAAATTTTCTTTCAAGTCCTAGTTCAGAAATTATATTTAAGGTCTTATAAATTATTGGTTGTATTATAGCTACATGTTAAGCCTATCGTTTATTTTGCATTTATTGTTTTCATTTGGTTGCTTGAAATTGAAAACATGTTTTGAAAAATGATTATTTATTTAGATTCTATTATCTGGTTGGAAGTAGTCAAAAATCAGCATAGACAAACATTTTCAAAATTCCTTAAAAGTGAATATTTCTTTTTAGCACTCATAATAAGTTAAAGAAAATAAAATCATTACTTTCTAAAATATGGTTTATATTTGCAAGCAATCAAGTAAGCCGTAAAGGCTAAACTAAAATTGTTCATTTTATATTAGCTCATCAATTTGGTTAAGATAATGAGTAAATATTAAGGAAATAAATGACATCACCTAAATGAAGAAGAAGAATAATGCAATGAAAATATAGAAAATAAATTTTAAGTCTTTTAACGGTTTTGGAGTCACCAAACAAGTTCAAAACTGATCAAAATAAACTTACTCAAAACTTTTTATAAAGAAAATGTAGAAAGAGATATTACAACCCAAAAAAAATTATAAAACATTACTTGAAGTTTATGGATCATATCATCAACTACTTAAGAGACCACAAAAAAATCGTATTCATCTTATAGGTTGCTTAACATTCTCTCAGTCACATGAAGGTTAAAATCCTAATTTCTAGCAGCTAGTGGTTCCCTAAAGACACTATGACATTATATAACTATAATGCCAACTCCAAATTAGAATAATTTTTTGAGAAAAATAATATCGGGAGGAGAGAGAGAAGTGGTGTGCATCCACCACCTAAATTTATCTGAGAAAGAAAATAATAAAGGCAGTGATAGAGAGGAGAAGTACAAAAAATAAGGAGTTCAAGACACAAATGGAAGAGAATGATGGTGCAGCTATAGCTACAGTTTTCACTGCAATAAATAAACATCAGGTTTTAGAGAGCGAGAGGGGGAGGGGAGACACCCTTTCTAAACCCAATAAGTTGGTGTGAATACTAGAAAGAAAATGGCACAAGACAATAGAGAATAGGGTACGTGTTTGTGTTGGAATTAGAAATAAAAGACGCGGAGGGAATCAGAAATTGCTAGTTTTCCTGCCTCCAACAAGCTGTGATAGCTTTGTTGATGGCTACATCGATTGTTGTGATTCATTTATCACTTTATTTGATTCATTGAGGTATTAGAAGTTGGTTTCTTCTTTTTCAAGCCTTTATTCTGAGTAGTGAGCACATCATAGCAATTGCACCTTTAGGTTCCTTACCAAAAAAGGAACCCGTGGGCTTACGTATGAGATAATGATGAAAGGAATGCAAATTGATGGCTGCATTTCCGTTACCCAGCTTTTCCTCTCATAAGTTACAACCGATTCCTTCTCTCTCCAACTATTTACTCAACCCCTCTCTTTCTCTCTCCTCTTCTTTCACAGAACCCTCCACCTCTTCCAACCAATTTTCTTCTGGCTTTCAAATCTTCACCTCTCATTCCTATTGTTGTTATCTAACTGCCCAATAAGGTTCCTTCACCACCCACCAACGCATAGCTCTAAATTTCTAATGCGGCTGAAGGAATGCAGTGAATCAACCAATACAACTTGCATTTAAATACCGTGACTTGCTAAACACTTCTACATTTAACATGCTGTCAAATCAGCAGAGATAATTCTTCAGCAACCAAACAACATCCGATTGCAAAGTTTCAGCATTCTAACTGTTGAACCAAAAATGCAAACCCGAAAACAGCATTCAATCTTTTTTGCATTGCTATTGTGATGCCTCCCTTTCTTCAGTGCTTCAATTTGGTATTAAAGTGAGGCGCTGAATTGATATTGTTTTTGAACCTAAACAACTTCTTTCCTTCTGTTTACGCCTTCTTATCTGCTTGCTGCATTTTACGGCATTTTATCTTTATGCAATCGCCTCGACCTAGCCACATCAGTCACCACCCTCAACCAGAGAAAACTATGCACGGGCCAAAAGTACACCTCTCTCTAAGCTAATAAGATCCTTTACCAACAAATTTCAAACTCAAAACTGCTCATACTTTTCTCCCCATAAAACTCCTTTCTTCGTTCAAAATTCTAATCCCATCCTTAACTAAAGTTTCAATTCTTATCCAGTTGAATTTCAATTCACAATGAATTTTAAATTTTGAATTCAAGTTTTAAATTTTGAATTAAAGTTTGGCATTCAATTTCAAAATTCAAATTCAAATTTTGAATTAAAACTTTCAAACCTGGTCATTTTCCACTTCTCTTAAAGAAAACTCAACCAAACTATACCCTATCATAAACTTATCATAGCATGGAAGCCAAAAGAGGATGGAAGGAATGGGTTGCAGTAGCAGTATAGGGAACAGTGGTCCTGAGAGTGGGGATCTTAGAATTCCATTCCTTTATTCCTTCTTACTACCAATTACACAAAGCAGGTCTGCAAAACCACTACTCGTTGCGACAGAAGAAAAAACTTGCTGCCACTGCTTTTATCACAATGAACAAGCCCCTTCTGCTATAGCGCTGATTTTGCTGGTTTTACTGTCTTCCAATGAAGGGCCAATAGCAAGAATCTGCCAGAAAAACTTCATATTTCATTTGGCTGAACACATGATGCAGAAACCCATCCACATTTTGTTCTTCCTCACACATTACATCAAATTGCTGCTTCAAGATGGAATGCAGCCTCAGACTTGTAGTTCACCCCATCAAGCAAAGTTTGATTACCCTCTGTGACTCGTGCATTTGATTCCAACACGAAAGTCTGGATTGATTTTTTTATAAAATAAAAAATTATGTTCAAGTGTACGACTATGCTTAGGAAACACTTTAGTAATATACTAAAACTTACTGCATTCCTTTACATGCTTATGGAAATTTTATACTGAGAGCGTCTGATATAATTGTCACCAACCGCATGATTTGAACAAAAAATGCTTGAACTTACTGTCATACTAACATTTGCATGAATTGAGCTCATGGCAATAACATTTAAATTTTGCATGTTTCCTCAATGCATTTTTTCATATCAAGGATATCCTCATATATCATTGCATGTAGATAGGTTTGAAAAAATTAAAATGACCTTTTTATTAGATTAAAATGAGAATTTGACACTTGACAAGACACAATGGAGAAAAAAAATTCGTGTAGCCGACCCATGTAGTGGGATAAAGACTTGATATTATTGTTGTTAGTGGTGGTGGTTGATGTATGCAACTTGAAACAAAAACCCAAAGAGAGAACAAGGAAATTCAAGACTAGCTCTTTAGAAATTTAAGACACCACTTGGAGAACAAAATAGGCTAAATAAACAACTAAATTTCAGAATAGAAAAGAGGCGATCATCCAACAAAGCCAAAGCAAAAAAAAAGTTAACAAAGAAACAAACTAAAACAAACAAAAGCTATCCTCAGAACATCCTACTAGAGGACTCCTCACATGCACCGATTGTAGGAATATATATTAAAATAAGGTTTAGATTGTTGACCTCGTTTTTTCGCTCGAATACCGTCGAGCGCACTCGATCAATTCGATTAGACCTCGTCGAGCCCAATTCAAACTCGAATCGATCCAAATTGATTTCAATTAGACTTGATCGCACTCAATTTAATTTATTTTAATTGCATCGAGTTCAATTTGATTCAAATTGATGTCGATTCGGGTGCAATTTTGTCGGATGACTAGGTCGAACCGTCTCGACCCTAAATTTGGCCTAGAATTGAGCTTGGTTTGAGCCCAAATCTGATTCAAATCAACTCAAATTAATTCAAATAAATTCCAATCCACTTTTGGCTTAATTTGAATTCATTCCTTAAATCTAGTAATTCCTTTGACGGCTATGATTTAACGGGATCCTCATTTCAGCCCAAATCCCGCGTCTCAGACGATTCGCTGAGACGGGAGCAGGCCTCGGGCAGAGGCGAAGCTTCGATGTTTGGGTATAGAGAGTGAATACGAAAAAAAAAAAGAGTTCTAACGGGTGGCGATCTCTCTCTCTCTGGATTCAGCTCCCTCTCTCACCCTCTCTCGATCCCTCCTGCTCGCAGAGGCCCAGGTGACGTGCCTCCTCTCAGTTTCGCACAGCCCAAGCGGAACTACCCGATTTCCTCCATCTCCCTTTCTCGATCTCTCACCTACGAAGCCAGGCGGAAGTCTAGACCGAAACCCCTTTGACTCTCGCCAGAAGAGCCAGAACTCCCGTCCTCCTCTGCTCACAAGGAACCCGACGCCCCCCAGTCAGGCCAGACGCCGGATTTGCCGACCTCCTTTGAGTGACTTCCTCCTCCTCTAGGGCAGGTAACCTCTTCCTTTATTTCTTCTGTTTCTTTGCTCTCCTTCTGCCTCTTCTTCCATTCTTCCATTCTTTTTTTTTTCCCTCCTTTCCCAGATTTTCTCTTCTCCTTCTTCCTACCTCTTTTTCCACTTATGCGACTTCTTCATGTCAACTTCAAATGGGAAGATTGGAAAGGAAAATGGGATTTAAGCTCAACAAAAACTTGGAATTAAATTCTCTCTTGACGTTCTTTTCTTCTTCCTTTCTCATTCCCTCTACTTCCCTCTCAATTCTCAATTCACTTTTACATGACCTTGTGGTCGAGCATTGAAGATTTAAATGCTGTGCTTGAAATCTATATCTTGACATAAATTAATGTCTCTGTCTGTGCATTTGAGCTTGAGCAATCCATTTTGGAAATGCTATAGTAAGTTTTAGATGGTTATAATTGTTTTTTTTTCATTCTAAAGTCTTAATGAGTTTTATGTGGATGGTGCTGTAGTGATCTTAATCATGTGTGTAGAAAGTTTTTTTCTCCACTTCTATGATTATGGGTGATCGTAAATATTGCACACTAACTATTCGATGAAATGTTTCTAAAAGAAAAATCTTAATTACATGGCTTATATCAAAGCTTTATGTGACAGTCTTGTTTATGGAAGAGTTTCTTCTGACTCGTCACCTAAAGGTCTTTCAAAAAAAAAATGTATGAAATTATTTATTTGGTGAGATGTATGGAATTTGAGTTCTGTTTATTTTCTTTTCCTTCATGAAGTGTTTCTTAAAAAAAAGAAGAAGTAATTTCTCTATGTTCTTCTCTCTTGCATTGAGCTATTTTTATCCCTTTTCTGGATGTATTTGTCTAATTTCTTATTTTAAAAAAATGTTGTTGGTTTGGTGTTACAATGAGAAACGAAATATGAATGTAAGGCATTTTGGTGAAATTCAAGGGCCCATTTTCTTCAGTTTGTATTTTGCTTTGAGAAGAACCTTTAAAATCTCTATCTTGAAGGGCAAAAGTTTTTTTGAGCTATGGATAAATACTATCGATTGCTTCAACTTTACAGTCAAAATCAATTAGGTCCTAATTGTATGCTTATATTAAGTTTAGTGCTGTTCATAGCATGAAGAGCCGGGTTGATGGTGGATGTCAACCGTCACCATACATGGCTTCCTTGATAGAACTTTTTTTTTTATGGGAATGGCATGACAACTTAGAGATGACCTAGAACTTCTAAACAACTGTGTTGCTTCTGAATTAAGTATTTAAATATAACAATCTGTATAATCAAAGCTTATTTGTTATTTTGAGTATTCAAGCAGCCAATAGATTATTTCAAATGAGTTTGTGATTAGTATAAATTTGTAGTTAAAGTCATTAACAAATTGGAAAGAGCGTGGTTGACACCCATTAAGGTACTCGCAAAATCATATGATTGGTACTATTAAAGTAGGCTTATGCTTTTGAAATATTGGATAGCTTATAGATTTGGAAACTAGAAGTTTGTTGGAGAATAGTTATAAATCTCATATTTCAAATCTATATTGTGTTGTGGCGATACACATGCTTGATATTTGGCTATATTTAGTTGAATGCATAATTTTTACTTTTTAGACTTCTAAATTGTGTTAGAAATAATACAAGTGCAGTTTTTGTGATTTGGTTTGAATCTCAAGCTATTTCTGTAAACGGATAGGTGCAGAATTTTACTGCTTTTATATTCTGAATTGCTTTAGAAGTGAAACGAGTGCAGTTTTTCACTGTTTTTCATGCGCCGAATTGCTTTGGGAGCAAGTCGAGTGCGGTTTTTTTACTGTTTTGGGCTTCCGAATTATTTTGGAACGCATTATGAGCATATTTCTCGCTGTTTTGTGCTCCAATGAAATGAGCCATCTATGGAGCATCTTTGGAGAAGTATTAAAGGAGCTCCTCGTAAATTATTCTTAATTACTTATAAGGTGCATCTTCTACCATTCATGTTACACGTGGAGTTTATTTCAATACTTTAGTAGGGATGACCTGGGATTATGTTAGAACGTCTTGTTGTAAGAATCATATGTGGGAAGACTTGAATTAGAGCTTTTTTTTACATCTTTGTTATTCCACTCATACACTATCCGTTGGCATCATTATGAGAATTTGTTGGAAAGATTTCATGAATATGTTTTGGCATGAGAGTAAAGTCATGGATTTTTAATTAGAGAAGTTATTTGGAATCATTGGTGGCATGTAGCATGAAAAATACAATTTGTTGGAAGGGATTCATGTTTATTCTAAATCAAGTGATAGATAAAAATGCTTATATTCATGATTAGTGAGTATTTATGTACCACATACATGCTTAGAAAGAAATTCTCAAATGGTTTATGAACTCAATGCGTTATTATCTATGTTAGTGGAATATTGTTTTAATGGTTGAAGAAAATAACTTGACATTAAATCTCTTTTCCTATAAGTTTTGGGTTTCAACATTAAGTGCATCAATTGTTTTGTTGGCTGACGTGAAGTGTGATGGTTCCTGATTTCTTTAGTTGAATTTGGATATGACAAGCAAGATACTTGATGTTGTCAAATGCTATTCCTTTCTCAAAGTTCTTGAATCATTAAATTATGATTAGTAATATGAAGCATGTTTGTTTTCTCTCTTGTTAGTATCATGGTGGTTCCACATCTTCTTGCTAACTGTGGTTGTAAATTTTGTGTTGGAAATAAGCTTAGTGGGTTCATTGAAAATTCCATTCATTTTATATGTTGGTCTCAATTTTCCCAAAGGTGTATGATTCTAATGCAAGGTGGCACGCTTCATGTTGGAAAGTCCTATGAATTGTCTTCTTGTAGGAAAGTTTTATGCATCATCCATTTTGTTGAAAATTTGTTTTATGATTCGTTTGAGAAACCCAAGTAAATTTGATGCTAGTTCTATGTATGAAATATATGAAGTTTCTTATAGTCTTTTTGAGATGAAATGTGATAAGTTTGATTTGAATCAGCACAAGTTTATATAATCTTCTTATGAGATGACTTTTACGTACTATGATGTAAGGATCTTTATATATCATTATTCATGATGTTGAAATACTTTTTTCAAGCATAGGAAGAGCAAATTGCATCAAACTCCTCTCTTGTCATTACCTTTTTAGTAGAAAATGTTGGGTTCTAACATTAAATACATGTGCTGCCTCATGTTGGAGAAGTTTTGTATTTTTTTTTTTTATATTGAGAAATTATATGATTTGTTTTATATTAAAGAGCTTTATGATTTGTGTTATTTTGAGAAGATTTATGATTTGCTTCATGATTGAAAAAATTTGCAAATGACATTTTTATGTTAAAGTTTTATTAGTCGTCTTTAAAAAAAAAATGTTATAAGTTGTCTTATATTTAAAAAAAATTTCAAGAGTGATTTCGTATTAGAAAGCATTGCAAGTTGTTTTATTGTCGGAGACTTTATAGAAAGTTTTAATTAGTTTTGTAAAGTCGCTTTTGATTGAAAAATGTCTTGTTTTGCTTTGGTTGGAATGATTTATTAGTGGCTTTGGATTTGTTTTATGCGACGAATTTTATGAGTGCTTTATAATGAGAGGTTCTTATAAAACCTTCTAGTTGGAAAGCTTTATGTTTTCTACCCCACTCCAAATGAGAGGAGAGGCACTTGATTAGTGGTTATTTGGGGTAGGATTTTGTGACAAAAAGGGATTTTGGTAGATAACTTTTGAGGAGGTTTCACGTAGTAGCCCATTTGAAAAGTCTTAGCAAGTTATTTCAAGAGGTATGACTTTATGATTGAACTTGTGTAGTAGGATCTCTTAGTATCCTTTGGGGAATAGTTAATGCTTTCCTATTTGAATCAAATTCTTTTAGTGGTTATGGCTAAGGATGAACATTGGAGGTTTAGACTTTAGGAAGTTTTGGGTTAGACCCTTTTAGAGTCTCTTTCCATAGGATAGATTTTTGGAGTTTGGAATCTTAGAGAGCTTGGAGTTAGAAAACCTCTAGTGTCTT
>NW_021318648.1:690620-697702 GCF_001605985.2 Dendrobium catenatum
GCCTCTCTTCTTTTTCTCCAGTTTTCACTTCTTCTAGCTGGCCGAATGTTGACTGAACCCTGTGTGATTGATTGAACCAAGTTGGGACCTTCTTTCCCTTTGATTAGGAAAGCCTAGAAACACCTTTGCACTAAACCCAATTGAGAAGATAATCTAACATCCTTAATCGAGAGTTTTCCTAAGTCAAGGCTTAGGATGTAATTAACTACGGGGGCTTGCGCCCGTAGGAAACCGATCCCCACAATCAAATAAACCCTATTCGATGCTGATGTATCGAATAGGGGAAATCTCGTGAACTTTTGGGTTATAGATATTATTATCCATCGAGGTTGGTAGGTGAAAGCCGCTATCCTCCATGGCTAATCGTATCTATAACTCCATCTGCTCTTCCATCGGCCTGCTTGTGCCGAGTGTAAAGGCCTACGACCATTTTGTCCTACGGGATAGTGTGATCGTATTCTTTGCATTCGAACCACACGAGCGGAAACCTTTCGGAGACCCACATAGATATGCAAACCAAGGGTCCACCACTGCAAAGGGGGTTCCAATGTCCTACCAAACTCCTCCAGCAAATGCCACCAAAACAGCCAACAACTTCACCAAAACAACCAACAAACTTTACCAACGGAACTAGAAGAAAGATACAAGTGGAGTGGAACTTGCGGAGAGACGAAGAGATTAGAAGCCCGAGAAGAAAGGTTGGAAAGAGCCCGCATGATTTCCGGAGGGGATGAGAAAGAAGACGGACAAAGCTCGCAAGCTTTCCAATAACCCGCAGGTCAATAGCAATTTTACTCACAATAATTCACTAACCCAATTCATCTCCAAGCATCTCATATATATAGGCAATAGGGGAGAAACTTAACAGCCCAAAAACCCCTCAAATCCCATATAAACATAATAGAAATGAAAGGCCAAAAGTCACCTTGCATGATATCCCAAGAGTCACTGCCATTTCCAAGCAGAACAAAGCCACGGAACCAGCCAAATACAGAGCCAATGACACGGTTTCAGCACAGGAAACGAGGAGACATTTCACGGGTAAAGCAGGGAATGGAAAAGGCCACGGTTCCAGCCAAATACAGAGCCAAAGCCACGGTTTCAAGGAACAGATTCACGGAACCAACAGGAATCGGGAAAGGGGGGACCACAGAATTAAATCCTGAAGCCAACCGAGGGGACTAATGCAATAGCAGCCCAAGAGACAAACTTCAGCAGCCCCACCTTAAGAAGAATATGAAAGAACAAGTTCCACTCACCAAATCTAGCTCCCAATCATTAATTTCATAACTAAACATTAGCTCATAATGAGCTACACCTCCACTTGTTAATAATGAGCTTGCACCACTAGAACTTCAACAACTAAAGCTCAAACCGAGAACAGCCAAGGTCCTCATGAAACCAGAAAACAACCCAAAGGACAAGGTGGACCCCAAAACCAGCAAACCCAAGGTAAGCATAATCCAAACCTTATCCTACCATGATCATTGGATTTACCACCATCATTGGATAGCATAAAAATAAAACAAAAAAATAGAAAATATAACTAATATTGTTCAAAACATAATAATGCAAAGAAAATATTAAAATGCATCAGTGGTGGTCGTAATCAAGGTGATGTTAAACAACTTTTGACTCAGTGGAGATATAGTCAACCTTTCATTTGTTAACAACTTGAAAATCAGTTATGTACAATATATTAAGTTCTCATGATTAAATAAAAGAACTCTTAAAATAAAAGTTCCTTGAAGCTTAATAAAATTGATAACAGGCTCTTAGTGAATTTAATGAATTATGGCATTGATAAACAAATAGTTCCATAATTAATAGTTCTCTTTATGCGACATTTTTTCTTTATTTCCTTATTACACCGCTATTCTATTATTTGTAGAGTCACTATTTATGCAATACTCATTATGAACATTATAATTAATCTCATGGGTGATTTATACATTTTATGACATGGACCTTGTCCCACAAATAAGGTATCGTAGGGTTTCAAATAAGAATAAATTATGGATGAATGGATTGAAGCTTGCCCTAAATGGTTGCCGCTTCTTTACACCATGGTAAGATAACACTATTTTTTCAACCTTTTATTTTCAATGAAGATTGTGAGAATACGACTGACTTTAGTGACCTTAGTAGCCTAAATGAAAATAATGATTTTATTTTTATTGACATATTAGTAAAACCAAAATTAGAGAGGCTTTAAAGAAAATGAAAAGTGAAAAAAATGCTAAATCTGATGATATTCCAATAGGTGTGAAAATGCTTAGGAGATGAAGAAATTACTTGGCTTACTAAACTTTTTTAATATTATTTTGAAGACTAAAAAGATGCCAGATAAGTGGAGAATAAGTGTGTTGATTCCTATTTTTAAGAATAAAGGTGATGCAGAAGATTGTGTGAATTATAGAGGAATTAAGTTGTTGTGTCAAACTTTAAAACTAAGGGAGAGAGTTATGAAGCACAGGTTACGACGTGATACTAATGTTTCTTAAAATCAATTTGGATTCATACTAAATAGGTCTACTATGGAAGCTATATATTTATTGAGGATTGATTGAGAAGTATAGAGAGAATAAGGAGGACCTATATATGATATTTATTGACTTAGAGAAAATATATGATAAAGTTCCAAGAGAAGAGCTATGGAGAGTTCTAGAAAAGAAAGGGGTTAATAATGCTTATATTCAAGTCATTAAGGATATGTACGCAAGAGTTGTTACCAAGTATTTTCCTATTTCAGTTGTATTACATCAAGGATCAGACATAAGCCAATATCTTTTTGCTTTCGTCATGGATGTTCCCACTAGACATTTGCAAGAGATTGTACCATGATGTATGCCTCTTGTTCATAAGACAAGAGAGAAAGTTGAAGGTAAACTTGAATTATGGAGGTGATGGGGACATCAGTTCGTGGAAGGCCTATCAGAGGCGTGGCCGCCGATCTACGGCCACGATCGAGTCTTTGTATTTTTGATTTATTTATGTTATTTTCTCATTTTCAGTGTCGTGTATTTATTTTTATGAGATTTCCAATTGTACCCTTTAATGGGAGATGTCGTTTATAAGCCCAGAGAGCATTTTCGTCTTTTATTTCTTGAGTCTTGTGTACTAGGCTATTTATAGCCCCATGTTCTATTTTTCAAGTAATGAATGATTATTATGAGATTTTTCTACACTTGTGCTTGAGAGCGTTTGAGAGTTCTTGGAGAGATCCCTAGCAAAGGGAGATTAAAGCAATACCCACTAACGTAGATAAGTCGGGTTCGTGGTTCCATCCTCTACCTTTCCCCTCCTTCCCCTCTTTCATCTAACCGCCGGATTTCCCCCCCCCCCAATTCTTCCCCTTCAAACCTCATTTCCTAATTTAGAATGGGTCAAATTTAGATGGATTTGAAATTCAAATTCAATTGATTTGAAATTCAAAATTCTTCCTAATTTACTAAATCTATTTTTGGAAAGTTCTTTAATGAGCTTCTATTTAAATTTTAAATGAGAAAGGATTTGATCCAATCTTTCCTATCTCATGAATTTAAATTAGAAAGCTTCATTAATTCCCCCAAATCTCCTCCCTATCTCTCTCCTAACCGCAGGTCATACTAGGCTATACCGCCGGCCCCCATCCCACTTGCCCCCTTTGGATCTCCTAAATTATTTCAAATTAATTTGGAGTCAACTTGGAATCCAAATTAATTAAATTCGAGATTCAAATCCTTTCCTATTTGTATGAATCTATTTTAGGAAAATTTCTTAATATATTTCAATTTAATTTTCAAATTAAATTGGATCTAATCAAATCTTTCCTAATTCCTAAACCCAAACCTAGAAACTCAAATTACCTCCCACCAATCCCTCCCCATCCTCCTTATAGACGCCGACCCCATCCCCTTACCCGCTACCCTACCTCTCTCCAAACTCCTCTCTCTATCATTAACTCTCCACCGATTTTTACGATTTGATAATTTCTCCTAAATCCCTCTCCACCCTTTACAAAATCTGAAACTTATTTCAGATTTTTGTCTTGGCTCTCCCCCCCTCTCAAATTATAAAAGAAACTTCTTTCTCTTCAACTACTTTCAAGTGCACCATCAAGTTGTGACTATTCTTGCTACCGAGCACCTATGAATGGCGGATCCGGAGACTGAATACGGCCTCACCTACGGCGAAGACGGTTTCATAGACATTCTTCAGTCTACCATCTTTGACGTTAATACAAGGATCGATCACACCGTCGAGGATTACATCGAGCGTATTCTGGACACTTTGGTGGAGGCGATTGAAGAGCAGTTTGAAGGCCTTGAGTGGAGGATCTCCACCGACCCTTGACAAAGGTTGTCCTTTTCCTTCTCCAACATACTTCTTAAGTCTAGCCTTATCTTGTGTTTGATTGTAGTTACGAAGGACAATTCTCCCTGCTTCTGCTAAGCTTAGTAAACGTAGGGTTTTGAGCATGCCTCTATGCTTATTAATTCTCATTGTTAAATTAGGGATTTTATCTAAAGCTACTACTACGGCATCATGTTATTTTCTAATTTATCTTGAAGGTTTCAAAGCTCTTATTATGTGATTTAGCCTAAGCAGGTGTGACCCCTTGTTCGTTTTATTTCGTTGTTTAAGTTGCTAATAATTATTTCACTTTTATTCTAATCAAGGATTATGCAACTTCCTAATAAATTGATTGCATTGATATGTAGTCCTGCATCAGGAGGTCAACCTTAAACCCTAAAGGTTTTCGTTTGAGTAGATCCAAAATCAAATATATGGAGTGTAATTTTAATAGTAATAGATCTAGTGAGGGGATTGTGACTTTAGGCGATCAAGTCATTAATAAGAGTACATATTTTAGATATTGTTTAGAGTGATGACGAAATATATGGAGATATCATTAGTAGAATTCAAGTTGGATGGTTGAAGTGGATGAATGCATCGGGTTTACTGTGTGATAGAAAAGCCCCCTTTTATGGTGTATAATATTGATCATTAAAAGAGAAGCATAATATTAAGTTAAGTGTTGCAAAGATGAGTATGCTCAGGTGGATGAGTGGTTTTACTCTTAGAGAAATGATACGAAACGAGCATATATGTGAAAACATTGGAGTAGCTCCAGTGGAAGATAAGATTATAAAGAGTCGCCTTAGATGGTTTGGTTACATAAAACTGCAGACTTCCGATGACCCGGTTAGGAGAGTGGATGTACTAGATTTGGCTTATGTAAGAAAGGTAGAGGTAGACCTAAAAGACTTGGTTATAAAATATTATAAATGACATTCCTTTAATAGATTTAAATGAGAATTTGACTCTTAACAAGACACAATGGAGAAAAAAGATTCATGTAGCCGACACCACATAATGGGACAAAGGCTTGATGTTGCTTTTTATTTATCTTCTTTAAATTATATCTCTTTTGTTCACTCACTTTCGGCCTCTGGGCCATTCCACTATCTAAATTCTTCTTTTCTTCTTTTCTCTTGTCCAAAGCTAAAGCCACTCTCACATCAGTCCATTGCCTTATATAATCTGTTTTTCCTTCCCTGTGCAACTTTCAGCTTCATTTCCCTCGTACATCGTAGAAAACAACCCTCTCCATGCCCTTAATACAGTGCCAACAGTTCAGCCATCAATCCTTTCCATAACGTTCAATCTAATTCTCTCAGGAACTGTTCTGAAAATTAAAATACAATGGCTTGCAAAATTCTTTTTTTTTCTGCTTTGTTGCTTCAAATCCTTGGCTTAATTCCAAATATAAAAAGCTCAATACTACCTGCTGTTGCAATCAAGAGCCAAACAAAATATCCAAATGACCCCAAATTCCCCGCCAAAATACGCTAAAACTGCCAAAAAAAATTCAGCAAATCTGAAAACTTCAAATCATCTGGTTGTAGAGACACTGAGCATATGTTATGTTAAGCAGTTGATATTTCTTAGGGGAATGATAAAAACAGTACATTAGGGACCCATATAAAAATAATAATAAGACTAAACCTCGTACCCTTAAAAAGTGAAATTTGTAAGTTTTTTAACCAACATGAAATGGAAGTCAACCTCTGGGACCTGCAACTAATTTCAGTAAATTCCTAAATTTTTAACTTTAATGCAAAATTTAAGGAGATCTAATAAAATACAATTCATATATTGTAATTATAAAAGATAGATACCACGAAAATTTAATACTTGAGCAAATAGATTTTACAAACTTTGCATTAGTTTCTCAAGCTTTAGCTAATAAAAATTCAGAAAATCATTCAGCAAATGACAGCTTTCATCCAGATATGTTTGCAACCAACAAAAAGAAATGATTCTGTAAATAAACCATATGTACTGCTAGTGTAATATTATTGATGCCTTCCGAGTTGGTATAAAATTAATGCCCACTTGCCAAAATAATATATTGACAAAAACATAACCCCGTTTGCCAAAACATATCTAGTCTTCTAAAAATCCTCGAATGTCCACAAATTATCCTGATTAAAAAGCATTGTAAAATGTTACGCCGGCCCATCCTGGGCCGGCTGGACCGGTCCACCCTGGACCGGTCAAGGCTTACTCCCGGCGGAAGAAACCCAGCCAGGAGCTGGGCGGAAACCCCTAGGGGGGCCCACTTGTTGTATTTTGAGTTTTGGGAGGGAATTTTTGAATGAGAAGGGTAATTAGGTAAATTGTAATCCTCCTTTCATGTTTAATTAGGAGGAATAGGGGGAAGAGAGGGTTATCTTGAATTTGAATCATTTTTGAGATCTAGGGTTTGTGTTCTTGGGCTCTAGGCTACGGCTAGAGATTTGGAGAGTTTTTCCTTCCTCTCGAATCGAAGGAAAGTTGTATCTTGCAAGTGCTTTTCATCTCTTATTAAATAAAAGTGTTTGCTTTGTTTCTCTTACGTTTTCTCCTTCGTTTTCTCTCCGAATCCACTGTTTTTTGGCTGTTTTCCTGTGTGGACAGCAATTTTCATCCGAGATCTACTTGGTTCTTGGTGTGAAACACTTGGAAATCCAAGTGTTTCCTATCAAATTGGTATCAGAGCACCGATTCAGGACCACCGGCGGCTGAAATTCTGAAATTTCAGCAAGATCGTCGTC
>NW_021318648.1:697802-731820 GCF_001605985.2 Dendrobium catenatum
CGCCATACATAGGGTTGAAGAGATACATCAGAGGACAGCTAAAATGTAAAGCCTAACATAGGGTAGGCTGAGGTTGTCTCTGAGCTTCTCAGAATCCGACGCCTCCTACTTTTCCTCCTTTGACTCGCTAATAAATGTTCAACATTAATATTTCTCCTTGAAAATTTCTATTTTTGTTTCCTTGTCTTTTACTTTGTACTCAAAAGGGTATGAAATCACTGCTTTAATCGAGAGTTTTCTTAGGAGCTTCTCTCCTAGGATGTAATTAACTATAGGGGCTTGCCTCTATAGGGATTTGAGAACCCCAGACTAAAATAAACTTTGTTTTATTCGTATAAAACAAGGGAAGAATCTTTGGGAATGTAGATATTTTTTAAAACCTTATTTCTAATTTTGAATAGACTTGTAGAATATTATTATTATTTTTTTCAGATAATATAATATTATACTTGTTATATTCAATTTTAGAAATGATGAATTTTATAAAACTCATTCTCGCTTTTGGATATCTTGAAGAATGTTATGTTCGTCTTTTAAGATGATATAATATTTTTCTTGTCATATCTAAATAAAAGAATGAATAAACTTTTTTCAAAAAATGTATTTCTATTTTTAAACATATTCTATAGGATTTCATGTTCATCTTTTGAGATGATATGTTATTCTTTGAACTATGTTTGATTATAGAAATATCAATTTTCAAAACCCTATTTTGATATTGAATCCATTGTAGAATATTGTGTCGGCCTCTCGAGACCGTACTTTATTCTCAATGCAGTATTCGATTACAAAATAGGAGAAAATCAAAATCTGCGTGGTGACACATAATTTTTCCCACCAGTAATGACTGATCCAAGTAAGTTATTATTCAAATAGGTATTCAAATCTTTAGATTCAAAAATTGCAGTAATTTTATCATCAAAGGAAGAAGACAAATATCTCAAAATTTTATTAACCTTTTCATAATTTGTGAGTTCTCTTCCTAAAGCATGCAGTGAGGAGACAATATAAATAAATCTAGTATACACATCAGAAATTGATTCATTAGGTTTCAAATGAAAAAGTTTATAATCATGCATTAAAATATTTATCCTTGATTATTTAACTTCTTTAGTTCCTTCATAAGTGATACATAATTTATCCTAAATTTCTTTACCAATAGCACAAGTTGAAACACACATATTATCTTTCAATTTTAAAGCACAGAAAAAATAGTTCAAATATTTTACATTAAGTAGTGCTAAATCCTTATCATCAAGAGTCCATTCAGTGAAAGAAAGTGGAATAGTAACATCATTAATTTTATCAGTCAAAGGTGTATAACCATATTTAACAAGCATCCATAAATGATAGTCATTCGATTGTAAAAATGTAGACATGCGAGTTTTCTAAAAATCAAAAGGAATATTGTCAAATAAAGGTGGTTTGGTAATAGAATACCCTTCCGCAGTATTACGATTATCGGAGTTAGCCATGGATTGAAATTAAAAATTTTTCAAAAACTCAATTTTATGAATCCCACTCTCTACCACTTGAAATTTAATCATGGATGTTAAGCCCTTATGAACTAGCCCAATGCTAACCAAGAGGGGGGGGGGTGAATCGGTATTTTAAAAAATCTTTCAATCAAAAATAAAAACTCAAACCAAACTAAAATTCACCACAAAAAAAATTTAAAGTGCAGAAATTAAATGAAAAAAAATAGTAATAAAGAACACAAAAATTTATAGTGGTTTGGTCAACTCGAACTATGTCCACTCGCTGGAGGTGCCCTTCGAGTATTGCACTAAACTCAGTGACTCTCCTTTTTCTCCCATAGCAAGGCGGAGAAGCCTTTACATACCTCCTTTCCACCAACACCAGTGAGGAAGAGAACCCGACTCCTTTTGCTTCCTCCTAAAGAAGGTAGAGAACCTTGATCGATTGCTAAAGTAGATCTCTCTTGAACCTCCAAGGACTAGGGACAACAATTGGAGAAAAAGACTTGGATTCTTGCTTGGAGCAACCTTTGTAAAATCCCTCACAAACTCCCCCTCATAAGATCCTCTCTTTCTCCCTTTTTCTCCCTCTCCTCTAGGCTCTCTCAGGTCATGAAAGTAGCAAAAGATGATCTCTTGGGTATAACAAGATGTTTTAAATAGAAGAGCTTCAGAATAGCTGTTAATTATAACAAAATGACATTATCATCCAGGATAATTTAGAGATTGTCCTGTATAATCAGTATAAATTAAGCTCAATCAACTAGGATGATTTGGGACGATCAGAAGAAAATATATTCCTATCATCCATGATGATAGTAAATTGTCATGTACTATTAGTTCAATTAGTCAAATATAATCTAAAGAATCACCCTGAATGAACCAGGCCAATTAAACATCGTCTAGGAAGAATTAAGGTTTTGTTTGACTGATCATCCCGGATTATCCTACGATCGTCCAGGATGATATGATCGTTCAATCAACCTTAATTATTTTTCTTAATTACCAGATTAATTTAGGCATAAGTATGCTACATCATCCTGGACGATGTCCAAAAATAAAATCTACCTAAATAGATCTGGTGGTTGATTCTTTCTGATTTTATCCGATCATCCTGGCTGATACAAATATCATCCAAGATAATGCAATTAATGACAACTGCTTTAACCAGGATGCCCTAATTAAAATTTTTATTTTTAATTAATTATTTAAGCTGATTTAAGGATCGTCCCAGACAATGTGACCAAAAATAGTCATAAAATTTCTCCCAAGTGTGTGCATGCAAGGTTATTTAGCCTCAGGAACCACTTTATTTTCAATCAACTCGAGAAGAAGTAAAGATTACATACTAACATAGACCTAGTCTACCCAATCCTGAGCTGGTTCAAATTATAATTTTGATCTTGTGGATCTGAGAAGTTAGTAGGCAAGGTAATCTTAGAGAAATAGAAGTGTTTGCTATTATCAAAATTCTATTCCTTGAAATCAGATTTATAATAATCTCCCCCTTTCTTATGATGGAAAATATAAAAAATAATTAAAGCAGTTCAAAGAAGTTTAATGGAACCAGTGTGAAGAAACAAACATTTAACTATCCAATATAAAATACAACATAACAAATAATACAACTATTCCCACTTTTGATATCACAAAAAAGAGGAGGTAAATTAGAAAAGAAATAAAGCAAAGACTACCAACAAAATCAAGCTACAGCAAGAAAAAAAAAGAAATAACACTATAAAAATAAACTAAAAGAAGGACGGCCCCTGATCATCCAAAGGAGGAGGTGGTGGTGGCGGTGGCTGCTGAAAGTAATTAGAAAGAGTGGAAAACTGCTCTTCGAACCAGGCCATATTCTGGTCGTGCTAGTGCTGTTGGTGAGCCACATAAGCATCAAAGAGAGCAACATCCTCAACATGTTGCTACTCTTGTACAATAATGTAGGTTTCGAACTGTGTCTCAAGCTGGTCGACTCACTCCAGCAGCTAATCCAGTTGAGAGTGCTAGCGGAGCGGAGTAGGTGCAGCAATAGGTGTAGGAACTACCTCCTCCTCAGCTTCCTCATGACCCAGATGGAGACGAGTACTGTGAAGAATGTCTAAGGAGTTATTTGAGTAGAAGGCATGCTAAAAATTTGGAGGGGCAGGATATTGGAGGTGGTATTTGGATTCTAAAATATAGGTAATCATATACCCTAGGGAAAGATTAGGCTTCCTCCTATGTCTTGGATCTTAAATACTAGTCATATGCTAAATGTATCAAAAAATCAAATTATATACATTAAATGCATGATGGGCCAAAATATAGAAAGTGGTGATTGAAAGGAGTAAAGTGATATGAAAGTGATCACCAACTTTTGTAAGAATAGAGATGCGAAGGACACGTTGGATTATCCTAGCATCTTTGAGTAAGCTACTAGATTCTCCAACGTGAAAGGGAGTATTAGTATTCCTTAAAAAGTGATTGGTCGGAGCCTAGTTGTAGTCAGGATCTGAACACAGGGTGTGGAGTTTATCTCATGTGGTAGATAATTGCGGGAGCTCTTGATAGTCCTTATAGATGATTTTGACAGGTCTTCTATTCATATAGGACTGAAGGGCAGTGAAAGAGGAATTGATGTGAAGGCTAGAAAAAATTCAAAAAGTAGCTCTGAATTGAATGGGACTATGAGAGTAAGGAGAAAAGTGAGAGAAGTGTGAATAAATAAATTAAGAACATGGTAGGAAAGGATGTGGGGTTTGATAATTCGGGATATAGTGATCCTGATTGTCTTATACCTTTAATAGGCAGCTTGATCGGCTGCGTTAGTAAAATGAGGGTCCAGATTTGCCCTCGATGAGCCTCCAGTAGGCATCCAATATCTCTTTCCTCTTTCTATAATTAAAAAAATAAAGAGTGAGTAAGAGAATAAGAGGGTTGAAGAGGAATTATGTGAGAAAAACTGATTGAATGGCTCGATTTATAAAGAAACAATTCAATTATCCAGGACGATCACAAAATCATCTAAGAAAATTGATTGCAATAATTTCATCTGGTATGATTGGTCAAAAAGGAGGTAATATCTTTCGGGACGATCAGAGATTGTCCAGGATGATAAGACATGCGATTGTCCCAAGGAGATAATCCAAACGATCGTTGAAAAAGCAAATCATCCAAAATGATTATATGGATAATCCAAGATTATCTATAATAATTGATTGTATCGGCCGAATTAAATTTGTGTGCTTAATTTTATCACGTGGATCATCTAGGATGAACAGGTGGATCATCCAGGATGATCACCAATAATTGAGCAAAAATTGTGAAGATTATCCACGATGAGGAGGATCATCCAGAATGATCACAAATAATTGAAACACTAGACGATCAGATCGTCTAGGATAATAATGGATCATCCAGGACGATCAAAAGCAGAAGTGCCAACATAGCCATCAGATGGAATTTTAAGAGTGAATTGAACAGATCATCCATGACGATATGAATATCATCTGGGATGATATGACAAAAAGTTTAAAATCAGAGGATGAATGGAGATAATCAGAGAAGGCCAAAAACTATAAAAGTATATTAAAAAAAATATAAAAATAAAATATAAAAAAATACACTAAAAAATCTTAAAATAAATGAAATAAGAGAGTTTTTTTTTAATCAAAGTCAAAATTGGCACATTGGCCACTTTTTTATTTATATTTTTTTTGCAAGCTAGATCCCTTTTTCAAAATTCTTAAATATTTTTAGTTGTGATTATATCTTCCAGATATTAGAGAAGAAAAACTCAGTTTCTAATATAAGGAATAATGAATCACAAAATAGAATAAAAAATCATATGATAAATGCAACTACAAGATTATAAAAAATCTAAAGGTAATATTAAGACATCGAACATTATATATATAAGATAGTTTATGGTAGAAGGATTGAAAAAATCTTAATTATAAAGTTCAGTTATTAATTTTAGATAGACTTTTATTTAGAAAAGAAAATTACACCACTAAAAGAAGTTAGAAAAAGGGAAACAATCAACGGTGTTTCCCCCTTTAATTGATTTAGAGATGTTAAACATTAACTATAAATTTTCAAAAATAAAAATAAGACTTAAGATATTAATTCAATAGTGATTAAAAGAAAAATAAAATAACAAAAAAAATTAAATCAACAGAAGTGGAATAGATGAAAAAGTATAAAAATAAACAAGGAAAAACTAGAAAAAGAAAACAAGAAACAACAAATAAAAAATCATAAGTAAGAATCAAGTTCATGCATTTATGTCAATCACACTCAATCTGGTCTTTAAAGTGCTGAAAGTGTCGAAGGCCAGTAGTTTAGTAAAGATGTCAGCCAGTTGATTCTCAGTTATAAAAATAAACAAGAAAAAACTACAAAAAGAAAATAACAAACAATAGATAAAAAATCATAAATAAGTAAGAATCAAGATCATGCATTTATGTCCATCACACCCAATCTAGCCTTTAAAGAGCTGAGAGTGTCGAAGGCTAGTGTTTTAGTAAAGATGTTAGCCAGTTGATTCCCAATTTCCACATGGTGTAATTCAATGTCTCCTTTGGTCACATAATCTCTAATAATGTGATGCTTTATGTCTATGTGCTTGGTCTTTAAATATTGGATATAATTTTTAAAAATACATATCACACTAGTGTTGTCACAAAGGATTGAAATTGTGCCTACATATAATCCTAAATCCAAAACTTGCTGCTTCAACCAAAGGACTTAGGCCACATAACTCCCTAAAGCAATATACTCAGCTTTAGTAGTGAAAAGTGTAATAAAGTTTTGCTTTCTACTAGATAGGGAGACTAAAGACTATCCTATGAATTGATAAGTCCCAGAAGCACTCTTTCTATACACCTTATATCCTATAAAATCAGAATCATAATATCCAATAACCTCAAAAAACTGTTGTGCCTAGGATACTAGATTCCTAAGTTTTAGGCCCCTAAGAGATATATAAAAATTCTCTTAACTACAGTCAGGTGGGATTCTTTAGGATCATCTTGAAATCTAGCATAGAGACACACACTAAACATTATATCAGGTCGGCTAGCAGTCAGGTAAAGTAAAGTTCCAATCATCCCTCTATACTTCTTTTGATCAACTAATTTTTCATTTGGGTCCTTATCCAACTGAACACTGGAGGTCATGAGAGTATTAATTGGCTTAGCTTTATCCATTTCATATTTCTTTAATATGTCCTTTGTATACTTTGATTAATTTAGAAAGGTTCTATCATCCAGTTGTCTTATGCTAAACCCCAAAAAGTATGACAACTCTCCCATCATACTCATCTCAAATTCCCTACTCATTATTTTAGAAAAATTATCACAAAGCCTTTTATCAGAAGATCCAAAAAGTATATCATCGATATAGATCTGAACAATGAGTAATTCATTTTCTACTTTCCTTAGAAAAAGGATGGTGTCTACGCTCTCCTTAACAAACTCCCTTTCTAGTAAGAATGTATTAAGCCTCTCATACCAAGCTATGGGTGTCTGCTTTAATCCTTATAAGGCCTTTTTAATTTAAAAATATAATTTGAAAATTGGGAACTCTCAAAACCTTTGGGTTGTTCTACAAACACATCTTCTTTTATTACCCCATTTAAAAAGGCACTCTTAACGTCCATTTGAAAAAGCTTAAATCCTTTATAACTGGCAAAGTCTAGTAGCACTCTAATGGCTTCCAATCTAGCTATAGGGGCAAAAGGTCTTCTCAAAATCAATCCCTTCTATTTGGTTGTACCCCTTAGCCACCAATCTTGCCTTACTCCTAACCAACGCACAAGAATCATTCATTTTATTCTTAAAGACCCTTTTGGTTCCAACAATACTTTATCCCTTTGGTCTTTCAACTAGCTCACAAACATCATTCCTAACAAATTGGTTTAATTCCTCTTGTATGGCTAAGATCTAAAACTCATCTGAAAGATTGATGTTGGTGGGTTCAATCATTGAGATAAAGGCAGAGTGGTTCACTTCCTTCCTAAGTCTATTCCTTGTCCTAACACCTTCAAAAGGTTCTCTTATGATCAGTTCTTTAGAATGACTTGAAGAAAACCTCAATTCTCTAGGCAATGTGTATGTAGGTTCAACCATTTCCTTTAGATTTACATATTCTACTCCGTGGGTAATCTCACCTACTCCTTTAGTATTTTGGGGCTCTACACTCTTCTCTAAATTTTTAACTCCTATGGTAATCTCGCCAACTTCATCTTCATCCTCAACTCTAGACTCCTTTGGATCAGATTTATCAAACATTATATGAGTAGTTTCCTCCACCACCAATGTCCTATTATTAAACATCATAAAAGATTTCCCCACACTTGAATATCCTAAGAACACCCCTTCATCAGATTTTTGGTCAAATTTTCCTAAGTGTGACTTCCCATTGTTAAGAATAAAAACCTTATAGCCAAAAATATGGAGGTGGGAAAGGTTGGGTGACCTACCCTTAAGGATCTGATAGGGTGTCTTATCAAGTTTGGCTCTAATATTCACCCTATTCAACACATAATAAGTTGTGTTTACTGCTTCAGCCCAAAAGTACTTTGTAAGTGAATACTCAGCAAACATGGCTCTAGCAGCTTCAACTAAGGTCTGATTCTTCCTTTTAGCTACCCTATTCTACTAAGGGGTCCTAGGAGCTGATGTTGTGACTAATCCCTTTATCCTCATAGAAGTATCCAAATTTCTCATTTTCAAACTCTCCCCCATAATCACTATGAATGGTCAAAATCTCAAAACCTAGCTTTTTCTGAATCCAAGTGAAGAAGGATCTAAACTTATAAAAGGCTCATTCTTACGTGATAAAAATCTAATTCAAGTAAACCTCGATTAGTCATCAAAAATCACAAAACCACAGACTTTCCCCCTAAGCTAGAAATGCTAATAGGTCCAAATAAATCCATATAAAGAACTTTTAAAGGTCTAGAGATGCCAATATCCTTAATTGAGTGAAAAGGGGATTGAACTTGCTTCCTTAGTTGGCAGGCATCAAAAAGGTGGTCTTTAGAGAATTTAAGCTTGGGGACACCTCTAACTAGGTCTTTCTCGGTCACTCTCCTAAGGGTTTTCAAACTGGCATGACATAATCTCATGTGCCATGACCATGAATCATCAGCAATAGTTTTTAAGCAAAATGAAATAACATATTCAATATTATTTAAGTCAAGCGTGTAAACATTATTGGTCTGCTTTCCCTATAAAATAGTATTGTTATTTAAGCTTATAATACAAGTATTTGCCAAGAATTTTATCATGAAGCTCTTATCACAAAGCTGACTGATACTGAGCAAGTTGTGTTTCAGTCCATCTACAAGCAAAACATTATCAATCAAAATGTTCTTGGAGTTTCTGATTATACCTGTGCCCACCACTTTCCTAGTGGTGTTGTCTCTAAGAGTAGCCTTGCCTCCAGCCCTGGCTTCCAACAAAATGAATTGGTTAGCATCTCTAGTCATGTGTCGTGAGCTTTCACTAGTTAGGTACCGCATGCTCTCATGAGGCCTTTTATGAGAGCAATCCTATAAAATCATCAAACGTCATATTTAAAGACCCAAACATGTTTGGGTCCCTTCTTATGGAAAGAAGAATGCAATGCATGTATGTTATACTGTGAATCATGCAATTTTGGTCTCCGCACCCAATGTGTACTATGGTGAAAAATACAAGTGTGTGAGATGTGTTCCAACATGCCACATGAAAAATATCAAACCCGAGGAAATGGGTTTACTAATCTACTCAGGTGATGATGCTTCCTTTTAAAGTTATGTGATGCATGTAGTGTTGGCATATTATTTTCAAAAGCTTTGAGATTTTTTAAACTCTTTTTCTAACTCAGTATGAGTTGACTTCAAGGAATCTTGTGCATCAGATAATTCAATATGCTTTTTGTTTAATGCATCAAACTTATTAAGTAGTGACATGTGATTGATATAGATTATAAAGTAATCTTTAAGTAAAATTTCATGCTACTTCTTGCAAATTTAAAAACTCTAATTTTATACTAGCATGTGATTTCCTAAGTTTCTTATATGATGCATGAATTTTTTCAGAAACTTCAAGTAGGTTCTCGTAGGTTAGTTCATGTACCTCTTCTTAGTTATTTTGACCAAGATGATCATCAGCCATCAAACACAAGTTTGTTGTCTCCTCTTCAGCTTCAGTCTCAGAGGAGTCCAATGCAGAATCTGCCCAGAATACCTTTTGGAACTTCTTATTATCTTTTTTGAACTTGGGTTTCTCCTCACCCTTCTCTTTGCTTAAGTGAGCTTTAAGTGTAAGACAATCAGCTTTAACGTATCCCGGCTTCCTGCATTCAAAACATAGCATATCATTAGAATTCATAAAATTTTTGCTACCCTTACCTTTATTCCTCTTCTGAAGGTTCTTATGCTTCTTCTTATAAAGCTTTTGAATTGCCTCATTATTAAGGCAACATCATTGCTTTTAGACCCATAAGAGTTAGTATACATGTCATTGGCCTTTAGCGCCATAGTTTTCTCCTTCTTTTCTCACCTACATCAATGTTTCTTTGATTCACCCCTTACTCATAAGTAATGAGTTATCCAAGTAAGTTATCAATTGAATAGGTATTCAAATCTTTAGATTCAGAAATTGTAGTAATTTTAACATCAATGGAAGAAGGCAAACATCTCAAAATTTTAGCGACATTTTCATAATTTATGAGTTCTCTTCCTAAAGCATGTAGTGAGGTGACAATTTGAGTAAATCTAGTATACATGTTAGAAATTGATTCACGATGTTTCATACAAAAAAGTTAGTAGTCATACAATAAAATATTCATCCTTGATTATTTGACTTCTTTGGTTCCTTCATAAGTGATACACAATTTATCCCAAATTTCTTTATCAGTAGCACAAGCTAAAAATGCATATAATCTATCAATTTTAAAGCACAGAAAAAATAATTCAAATATTTCACATTAAGTTGTGCTAAATCCCTATCATCAAGAGTCCATTCAGTGAAAGCAAGTGAAATAGTAACGCCATTAATTTTATCAGTCGGGGGTGTATAACCATCTTTAACAAGCATCCATATGCGATAGTCAATTGATTTAAAAAATATAGATATACGAGTTTTCCAAAAATTAAAAGGAATATTGTCAAACAAAGGTGATCGGGTAATGGAATATCCTTCCACAGTATTATGATTACCGAAGTTAGCCATTGATTGAAAGTATATAGTTTACAAAAACTCAATTTTATGAATACTGCTCTGAAACCACTTGAAAGTTCGTTAGGGATGTTAAGCCCTTATGAACTAGCCCAAGGCTAACCAAGAGGGGGGTGAATTAGTATTTTAAAAAATCTTTCAATTAAAAACACAAACTCAAACAAAACAAAAATTCACCACAAAGAAATTTAAAGTGCCAAAATTAAATGCAGAAAATAAAATAATAAAGAACACATAAATTTATAGTGGTTCGATCAACTAAACCTACGTCCACTCCCTGGAGGCACCCTTCCAGTATTGCACTAAACTCAGTGACTCTCCTTTTGTTCCCACAGTAAGGCAGAGAAGTCTTTACAAACCTCCTTTCCACCAACACCGGTGAGGCAGAGAACCTGACTCCTTTTGCTTCCTCCTGAAGTAGGCAGGGAACCTTGATCGATTGCTGAAGTAGATCTCTCTCAAACCTCCAAGGACTAGGGATGAAGATTCGAGAAGATGACACGGATCCTTTTTTGGAGCAACCTTTATAAAACCCCTCACAAATCCCCCCTCATAAGATCCTCTCTCTCTCACTTTCTCTCCCTCTCCTCTAAGCTCTCTCAGGTCAAGACAGAAGCAAAAGATGATCTCTTGGGTAGAATAAGAGGTCTTAAATAGAAGAGCTTCATAATAGCTCTTAATTACAACAAACTGATATTATCATCCAAGATGATCTAGAGATCGTTCTGTAAGATCAGTACAAATACAGCTCAATCAGCTATGATGATTTGGGATGATGAGAAGGGCATTAGTTCCTATTGTCCAAGATGGTAATAAATCATCCTGTATAATTAGTTCAATTGGTCGAATATTGTCTAGAGAATTGCCTTGAATTAACCAGGTCGATTAAACATCGTCCAGGAAGAATTAAGGTTTTATTTAACTAATCGTCATGGACGATCCTGTGATTATCCAAGATTATATGATCATTCAATCAACCTTAATTACTTTTTTTAATTATCAAATTAATTTAGGCATAATTATGCTGCATCATCCAGGATGATGTCCTGGACAATGTCTAAAAATAAAAGCTACCTAAATAAATCTGGCAGTTGATTTTTTCTGATTTAAGCTTATCATCCTGACCAATACGAATATCATCTAGGACGATGCTCTTAATGATGGCTGCCTTAACCAGGATGCCCTAATTAGGGTTTTTATTTTCAATTGATCTTCAAGGCTGATTTAAGGATCATCCAGAATGATATGACCAAAAATAGTTAGAAATTTTCTCCAAAGTGTGTGTGTGCAAGGTTACTTAGCATCAGGAACCACTTTATTTATAATTAACTCAAGAAAAGGAAAAGATTACAAACTGACTCAGACCTAGTCTGCCCAATCTTGAGCTGATACAAATTGTTATTTTGATCTTGTGGACCTAAAAAGTTAGTAGGCAAGTTAGTCATAGAGAAACAGAAGTGTTTGTTATCATCAAAATTCTATTCCTTGAAATCGAATTTGCAACACCTCCACTATAGGAAGCTTAGAATATATCATTCTAAGTGACCTCTCAAACTATTAGAGATCTCTTTTTTATCCCTTTAAAGAGAGATTGACAAAAACTTATCCATTTAAAAGTGAAGTAATAAGGAAAATCTTTAAAAGTCTTTTGAGGGAATCAGAATTTAAGTTGTTAGTGACTAAGTAGCTAGGAGATATAAGAAAAAAAAGATGATCCCAACTACTATCCTTACCACTGCATGGTCAGCCACCTGATTGAAGACTATATTATTTTTAAAAACTAGCTTGAAAGGAACATCAAGCAGGGTAATATCATAATTCCCAAGGATTATTTTGTCAATCCAAAATAAGGGTCAATCAAAACCATTTAAGGTAATAATTCTGGCTATTCTCTTTCAATTGAAGATGGTTGGGATATAGCCATATCCCTGGCACATAAAATGTTGATGAATAAGTCTTTTCATCTTTCTCACCATCTACCGATGAAAGCCCTAAAAGTTTGTATAGATTGTTATACATAAAGATTTTTCTCAAGGCTAACCAAGAGGGGGCTAAATTGGTAATTTAAAAATTCTTGGTAATTTAGAAAACCAATTTAAGATTTTATGCACAATGACAAATTTTCTCAAAATAAAAATTTCAACCACGATAAGTAAATGTATAGATAACAAAAAGCAGTAAAAAGTAAAGACAAAGAAACACTAAATTTTATAATGATTCGGTCCAACTAGACATAAGTCAACTCCTTGAAGACTCCCTCTTCAGGTATTATACTATACCAAAGTGAATCTCTTTTTGCTCCCAAAGAAAGGCATAGTAGCCCTTATAATAACCTCTCTTATACTAAACCCTACAGGGGTAGAGTACAATCATCCTTTCTCACCCTCCTAGTGATGGTAGAGAATCATCATCCTTTATCACCCTCTAGGTAACGGAAGAGTACCTACGTCCTTTCTCACCCTCATGGTGATGGTAGAAAACTAGCATCCTTTCTCACCCTCGTGGTGACTACAGAGTACCGGCTTCCTTTCTCACCCTCCTGGTGATGATAGAGTACTAACATTCATTTTCACCCTCCTAGTGATGGCAGAAGTACCAGAAATTCTCCAAAGATCTTCTCTCAAGGGTCTTCAAAGAACTAGGGTAGAGATTTGAAGAATATACAAAGAGATCTCACCTTTGGGCAATCTTGTGAAACCTTTATAAATTATACTTGCAAGATCTATCAAGCCTCACTCCCAAACACTCTGACTCTCACTCTCAAGAGAAAATTCATAGAAGTATTAACTTTCAAATTTTAGACCCCTTATATAGAAAGGATAAGAAAAAAACATATAGAAAACTAAAAATTTCAAGTTGGACGTACTTGGATCATATAGTACAATCATACTCTATATATACGAACAATTTAAAAATCCTTATAAGATCATGTACAAATTCATTTTGTACTCTGGAAGTCGTATTTCCAAACCAGCATTGTAATGTACGAACATTTCAAAAATGAACAGGTTCGTCTGATATGATAATGTCTGAAACCATTTTGTACTCTGATCATCATCTGTACAAACACTACATCATACAATACAAACTAGTTAAATAAAATCATGCATCATATGGTACAAATAATACAAAAAATTTACTAGCTCGTATGGGACGAACTGGTACACACGCATTGCATTCTCTTGATGTCGTTTGTATAAAACTAATTTCATACATTACGATCAATTCAAAAAATGGAGAGTTCATTCATGACAAACTAGTATGTATCCATTTTATACTCTAGACGTCATATATATGAATCCTACTTTGTATAATATGAATAGTACAAAAGAAATTTCTAAGGCATGATTCGATTAACTTCTTTATGGAGGAACAATCAGTTCAAATTGTCTAGTATAATTTAAGAATCATATAGTACGATTAGTTTTAAAAATATAAGTTTTGACTCACTCTCCAATATGTGTGTGCACGGTTACCTAATTATAATCACACTCTCTCATACTAAAAAAATAGAAAAAGTACCGACTTCAATTATAAGAAACCCTAATCTAATCTATCTTGGAGTATTCAACAGTCTGGAGTATGATTTTTCTGATACATTAGTACACACAAACAACTCAAACAAGATTTTTCTAATATGTGTCAGTTGAAAGAGTAATCAACATAATAATATTTTAGTATCATAAAAAACTCACATGATATAAAAACATAGTTTTGAAAATAAAGTTTCAACAATCTCCTCCTTTTCTATGATGACAAAATAATTATTGTTTGAGTTAACACTTAAGATAATTTTTCTCCTAAGCTCTCCCTAAATTAATGATCAATTTAAAACAAGGGGTTCCAATGAAACACAACCCTAAATAAAAACTTTAAAACTTAAACAAAAATAACACGAACAAACAAACACACAAACATAACCCTAAATAAAAACTTTAAAACATAAATGAAAAAAACAACACGAACAACAAACACACAATAAAATCAACACGAACAAACATACACTCATACATACATAAAACACATTCAAACATCATATACATACATAAAAAACATGCAACAAACAAACAAAACATCAAATAATAACTAATAACTCACCCTTTTGATTACAACAAAAAGGGTAGTACATCTTAAAATGAAAAATTTCAATGGATAAATCAAAGTAGTTAATGAAGAAGAAGATTTTAAACTAATTGCAAATACACTATTAACTTCCTAATACTAACAAAAATTCAAATTTAAAATCAAAGAACAACTAAGATAGAAAAGTCAACAAGGTTCACTATTCATTCTAGACAAATTAAATAAAAATAATTATTATAAAAATGATGAAATTAAGATTAACTATTTTCTAATTCAATAGAGAAGATTATTATCAATTATATGTATTTGTATAAGAGATAGAATGATAAAGAAAAGAATAGTATAAATTTTTAAATTGACGACATTGTGCATCTTTTCAATTGTTTGTGACAAATTTTGTTCATCTTTTCTACTTGGGTTAATTTTGTGCCATTTTTTACTTTGGCAAACATTGCACATCTTTTTAAATTTAGCACGCTTTATGCATCTTTTTTACTTTTTTTGTCTTTCCAATATCAATAAATCTTAACTCAAATTCTAATAATTAATAAAAATAAACACATTAAAAAAGAAATAAAAAAATAAGACATCTATTTTGTAATAATTATAGCTAAGTAATACTTGTCTATAAGAACATGAAATTGATCTCCTAATCTATATCCAGTCATAATTTAAATTTTGAAAGATTAAATTTTGCAAAGAAATTAATTTATAGAGAAAAATAATTCAAAATTCTATTTTAGAGATTAACCACAAATAATTTGTCTGCAAAAACATAAACATTTGAAGAAGAGAAATAGCAATACATGTCAAAACAATATTCCATCATTTCATTCAAATACATATCACCAATAACAAATGCTAGAAACTGAACCAATCATAACATGAAGAAACACCTGAAATCACAAACAAATAAAACATCTCAAGAATTAATATAAAAAGTTTCAGCAGTAGGAACAACACAGAAGTACATCTAAAAACTAGAGGGGCCTTGGTCTGGAGGTCGTTGAGGGTTGAACATTATAAAGTAGATACTTATTGTAGCTACATTAGTGTTGACTGAGTCGAATTGCCCTCGGATCCAACCCAAGTCCTCGTTGTATCTAACATCTTGCTGGTTTAGCTGATTCTCAATTTGATCAAAGCATTGATCAAAATGAGTTTCTAGTCTATTAAAATGATGGACCACTTCTTGATAAAAATTCTAATCTAGCCCATGTAAAGGTTCTGGAGCTCGGGCTCCTTCTCCCTTTAAAACTTCTTTCTTAAAGCTTTGATCCTGACCAAAAAGTGCCCGAAAAGAGGCGTCAATAAAGTTAATGGGAAGTTTAGTGGGTGGATCTGGATGGATTAGGTTGTACTTTTTCTCTAAAACATTAGTAACTAAGTGTCCTAAGGCCACATTTTTATTCCTCCTATTATGAGGAAGTTCAATACCAAAAATTTGTATATGTAGTTCATGATTATTTTGGCTTCTTCAAAAAAAGTTTCAGTCATTATCAAGTATGTGACAGTGGATAAAATAGGAGTCAAATTTATACGATCACCAGCTTTAGGAATGGTAGATGTTCTCAATACATGCTAGATAATCCTGGCATTCTAATTGAGAGTGTACACACGAGATAGATTGCTGACTTGTACACCTCTAAGAGTTTGGTTTATTTCTAACTAATCAAAATCTACACTTCCCTTAATATTTCAACACATTTCTTAAAAATATAAGAGGTAATCCTAGGATGATCTTGGTTTACCTTCATATTTGTAAGAAAAGTTTAAAAGTTTCTCAATGATAGGCATAAATCAAGGTAAGGATAAAGGAAAACTAGGTTGAGGAGAAAAGTGGCATGAGAGAGAAGTTGATGTCACATTAAATAAGGAGTTGAGAGGGGGTAATTTTGGCCAAAACATACCAATCAAAAGCTTCCTCAATTTCCTTAGAAAGGAAGTTTTCATCCCTACTAGTTCGAGACGATTATCCCTTGGAAGTGTAGGATATTTGCTATTATTAGCCATTCCTAAGGATTGGACTCGAGAAGGCTTAGAATCGAATGAGAATGTAAAGAAAAAACTTATCCAATACCTTCAATTTAAAGAAGAAATGACTTATCATATAATACAAAATTAATATCATACCTATAATTTTAAAACTGTATGGGAAAAAAAATATTTCGTACGTACGAAAAGAAATGGCCAAAAATGAAATGGCTTTTTATAGAATGCCATTCCCAAGGTGATGTTTCATACAGGCTTTTTTACCAAACAATCATATATACAAACACCTGTTTGTCTGGGATGATCAAAATATTAAAGATCATTTTATACGATTAGGTTCATCTACATGAGAAACTGACAATAGGATCATAACAACAAAATATGATTTTGTATGTACACTCTGACAAAAATAACTGAACATTTGGAAAATCATCCCCAATTATACATACGGAAAAAAAATATCGTACAGATGATGACAACATCATATAATATGAAATGCAATGAAATACTCTATTTTGTGTGCTCAACTCAGAAAAATATCATGTACATGTTACAAAATTCGTACAGTATGAAGAGAACACTTAAAATAAGACATGATAAATAGATAACCTTTTCAAACACCAATCACTAAAAATTTGATGACATGGATGACAAGCTATCAGGAAAAAAAAGAACTAAAAACACAAAACTAATGAAAGAAAAACAACCAAAAACAAATAAAACAAAAAAACATACAAACATACAAACTATAATGAACAACCTAAGAAAATAAACAAACACACCAATACATTATAAATAATATTTGCAAATAAACAAATTTAAGCATTAAGATTAATCACACCTAATTTGGTACTTAAGTTCCTAAACATTTCAAAAGCTAGTAGTTTTGTAAGAATGTCTGCAAGTTGATTCTCAGTAGCAACACTATTTTATTCAATTTCTCCGTTAACCTCATGAACTCTGATGAAGTGATGTATAATATCAATATACTTGGTTCTATAATGTTAAATAAGATTCTTTGAAATGCCTATGGCACTTGTATTATAAAAAAAAATGGAATAGTGCCAATAGAAAATCCTAAGTCAATCAATTATTATTTTAATCAAAGAACTTGTGCCACATAACTATCTAAGGATGTATTCTTCTTCAGCAGTAGAAACGGCTACTAAATTCTATTTTTTGCTAGACCAAGAAACTAAAGTTTCGTATGAATTGATAAGTTCTTAAAGTACTTTTCTAATCAACCTTACTTCTTACAAAATATAAATGAAAATATATAATTATTTTAAAATAAGAGTTGTTCTTAGGATACCAAATCTCTAAGTTTTGATTCCCAAAATATATCTTAGAATTTTTTTAGCTACTATCAAATGTGATTTCTTTGGATCAAATTGAAATCTAGCACATAAAGAAACACTAAATATGATTTCTAGTCTACTATCAATCAAGTAAAGCAATGATCTATTTATTCTCCTAAATTTCTTTTTCCTTAGAGTCCTTATCTAAGTGCACTAAGGAACTCATTGATGTGCTTACAGGTTTAGTATTATCCATTTCATAATTCTTGAGGATGTCTGTAATGTACTTTGACTAGCTAAGAAATATTCATTCCTTATTTTATTTTATGCTAAAACCATGAAAATAATATAAATCTCCCATCAAACTCATTTCAAATTTACTACTCATTATTTTTGAAAAAGTCATCACAAAGATTTTTATTGGTAGTTCCAAATAAGATATCATCAACATATATTTAAATAATGAGTATTTCATCTCCTATTCTTTTTAAAAAGTGAGTGGTATCTACACTTCCTTTTATAAATGACATTTCTAAAAGGAAAGTGCTTAACCTCTCATACTAAGCCTTAGGTGCATATTTTAATCAATATAATGCCTTTTTTCAATTTAAACGAATGATTTAAGAATTTTAAATTTTCAAAACCTGGAGGTTGGTCAACATAAACATCCTCTTATATCACCCATTAAAAAAGTCACTCTTAATATTCATTTCATATAATTTAAAATCTTTAAAATAGGAAAAGGCTAACAAAACTCTTGTAACTTCAAGTCTTGCTACAGGGGCAAAAGTTTTTTTCAAAATCAATTCCTTTAATTTGATTATACCCCTTGGCCACCAATCTTGCCTTATTTCTAATCACAATGCTTGAATCATTCATTTTATTTTTGAATAGCCACTTAGTTCCAATAATACTTTGATCCTTAGGTCTTTCAATCAAATCCCAAACATCGTTTCTAACAAATTGATTCAATTCTTCTTGCATGGCTAAAATCCAAAATTTATTCAAAAATGCTTAATTTATATTAGTGGGTTCAATCATCGATATAAAGGCACAATGGTTCACTTATTTGCTAAGTCCATATCTAGTTCTAACATCCTCATTAGATTCACCTAAAATAAATTCCTAAGGGTGACTCTTAGAAATTTTCCATTCTCTAGGCAAAGGGTTTTCAATTCTAACATTCTCTTCCAAATTTGTCTTTTCAATTACTTGTGAGATATTTTCAATATGATCTTCTTCCAACCATGGCTCTTCCAAAATGTCAAATTCATAAAAAAACTACATGTGTGGTCTCCTCAACTACCAAAGTTCTCTTATTAAAAACCCCATAGGATTTGCGAACACTTGAATATCTTAGAAAAATTTCTTCATCAGGTTTAGGATCAAATTTTCCTAAAGGAGTTTGGCTATTAGTATGAATGAACACCTTACATCCAAAAAAATGCAATTGTGAAAGATTAGGTGTTCTACCCTTAAGAATTTTACAGGGAGTCTTATTCAACTTGGATCTAATATTCACCATATTCATAACATAACAATCCATATAAACCACTTCAGCCCAAAAATATTTTAGAAGTGAGTATTCTACCAAGATGCTCTAGCAGTTTCTATTAAAGTTCTATTCTTTCTTTCAACAAACCTATTCTGCTGAGGGGTTCTAGGTGCAGAAAAATTGTGATCAATTTCTTGTCCTCTACAAAAATCTTCAAATTCCTTATTTTCAAACTCTCCTCCATGATCACTTTCAATTGATAGAATTTCACACCTTAGTTTTCTCTGAATCCAATTAGAAATTTTTTTAAATTTCTCAAATGATTCACTCTTATAAAATAAGAATTTGACCCAAGTGAATCTTGAAAAATCACCAACTATTACAAACCTAAAAACCTTACCTCCTAGACTTACAGTGCTAATCAGTTCAAAAAGATCCATGTGTAGGACTTCAAAAGGTTTACTAGTTCTAAGATCCTTAATTGAATGAAAAGAGGTTTTCACCTATTTTTCTAACTTACATGCATCACACAGGTGATCCTTAGTGAATTCTAATTTGGGTATCCCTCTAACCAAATCTTTCTACGTAATCTATCTAAGATTTTTCATGCTTGTATGATAAAGTCTTTTATATCATAACCATGATTCATTAGTAATTATTTTGAGACAAAAAGTATTAGAAGATTTAATAAAATTCAAATCAAGCATGGAAATATTATTTAGCCTATTTCCTTGAAACATATCAATTCCATTTTAGCTTATAATATAGGTTGTGGGAAAAATATTTAACACTATAACCTTTATTAAAAAGTTGACTTATACCAAATAAGTTATGCTTTAAGCCTTCTACTAATAAAATATTTTCAATGAAAAAAATGTTCTTGTTAATAATCATACCTAAACCTACCACCTTCCTAATGGTATTATCTCCCTATGTAACCTTATTCAATTCCTGGCTTATAACGATATGAATTATGTTGTGTCTCAAGGCATATGCTTCAAATATCTACTGTCTAGGTACTAAATGCTCTCATGAGGTCTTGTATGAGATAGATTCTTATCTTGATCTGAGTGATCAAGATTGACTGCCATTAAGCCCAAGTTTGTGACTTCCTTCTCTACTTCTGTTTCTAGAGAATCGGATGCTGAGTCCACCCATTATGCTTTATGTTGTCTTTTCCTTCCCTTTTTAATGTTGGTTTTCTCCTCAACTTTCTCCTTTCTTGGATTAGCTTTGAGATTTGATCAATCAGATTTAATATGTTAAGGCTTCCTACATTCATAAAAATTTACTTCATTAGATTTTTTTTTTTTTTGCATTTCTATAGAACTTACCTTTATTTCACTGTTGATGTCTCCTTTGCTTTCTTCTCAAGAAACTTTTGAATTGCATCATCATGAGTGCAATATCATCTTCATCCTCAGGATGTGGCTAATCACTTTCTGAGTCATCCACTTTCAACTTAATATTTTTCTCCTTCCACTTGTCACCTGCAACAATCTATCTGTGTCACTCCATGCTCATAAGCAATCAGTGATCTAAGCAGATTGTCAATAAAAAAAAATATTTATGTCTTTAAATTCAGTTATGGAGATAATCTTTGCATCATAAGCTGTAGGTAAATAATGAAGTATTTTATTAACTTTCTCATAATTTGTTTGTTCCCTACCTAAAGCATGCAATGAAGTGGTTATCTGTGTAAAACAAATACACATGTTAGTGATTGATTCATTCAGTTTCATATAAAAAGGTTTGTAGTCATGTAATAGAATATTTAATCTAGATTATTTCACTTCATTTATACTTTCATAAGTTATGCAAAGTCTATCCCAAATTTCTTTTTTAATTCTACAGGTTGAAACATGCATATAATGCTTAGGTTTAAGTGCACAAAAAAATGTTTAAGCATTTAACATTTAACTAAGCTAATTTATTTTCCTCTATTATCCAATTAATAAATGGTGTTTTAGTCCTAATGCCATCAACAAGTCTAATGGGTCTAGTGTAACCTTCATATACTAAAATCCATATGTGATAGTCAAGCGATTGAAGAAAAGTAGACATACAAGTTTTTTAAAAGTCAAAAGGAATGTTACAAAAAACTGGTGGTCTTGTGATTGAATATCCTTCGCGATTGTTACGGTTTTCAAAAGTAGCCATAATCATTTTTGAAAAGTCGTCAAAACCTTAATTTTTGAAAATAGGCTCTGATACCACTTGAAAGTTTGAAAGATTGATAGACCTAAAGATTTGTCCCAAGGCTAACTAAGAGGAGGGTGAATTGGTAATTTCGGAAATTGATTTAAGATTTTATGCATAATGATAAATTTTTTAACCACAAAAAGTAAATATGTTGATAATAAAAATAAGTAAAATGTAAAGATAAAGAAACACCAAATCTTATAGTGGTTTAGTCCAACTAGACCTATGTCCACTCCCTGAAGACTCTCTCCTCAGGTATTGCGCTATACCAAAGTGAATCTCTTTTTTCTCCCATAGCAAGGTCAAGAAGCCCTTATAATTACCTCTCTTCCACCAAAACTTAGTGCGCTAGAGTGTCGTCATCCTTTCTTACCCTCCTGGTGATGGTAGAGAATCGACATCCTTTCTCACCCTCCTAGTGATGGTAGAGTACCAGCGTCCTTTCTCACCCTTACTAGAAGGATACTTTACCTGATTGAATCGTACATTAGAGTATCAACACAAGCAAGATTTTTCCAATATGTGTTAAGAACACAATAATATTTTGGTATCATTAAAAACTCACATGATATAAAAAATATAGTTTTGAAAACAAAGTTACAACAATCCTAAGGATCGATATGGAAGGTTGACCTAGTGGTTTTATAGGGGGATGTTGAGCCACTTTCCTCTTCACTAGTTGTAGGGACTACTATATTAAATAAAAATAAATGAGTAAAAAGTTTATAGAGTGGAAAATTGTTAATGAGAGATGTATTCGAGTGGCAGTTAATGGTATAAAAACCCTTTCTCCACTGCTATTATCAGACTTTTACTTCTGCCCCATCAAAGGCAAGGGGTCACAAAATTAATAAAAAAGATCCTTATACATTAATTTTTATTATTATCCATAAAGATGAAATGTAAATTATTAACTCTTCGAAAGAAATTCAAAGTTCTATCGAGGTCGATCCAAATATTCAAAAACTCGACCTTCTAGATTTCACCTTTAAAGAGGATGTCAAACATGAGATCGTATCAGATAAGGATCTCCCTGAAATTAATTTTCAAAGGAGTCCGATCATGATAGATTTTTTAGATTCTGACACCCACTCAAATGACAATCTAGCACCTACAGAGGGTGTATACTCCATTATAGTTTGCCCTCCTGAGGATGTCATGCAGATGCAACTTTGTGATGGTAAAGTCCTACTTCTTATGCTTTCCCCATAGGATAAAGGTAAAGGGTTATCTCCAACGATATAATCCAAGTCCCCACTCAACAATACAATCCTCTTTCCACTCCACTGGGTCCTAGTACCGATGTCCCTAAGGTTGACTACAATATTCTGGCTCACCATAAAAAGTTTTTAACTATGTTGAGCATCTAATATGCCCTCATCCTGTCAAAGGAAATGAGGGAGTCCTTAATCAAAGCATATCTCAATCCAAAGGTTTGCATAGCTCAATTGTCTTCAACCTCAAACAATGAAGCCTTCGACTTCAAAGAAATCCTAGGAGTTATCTTTTTAGATGAAGACCTACTTCTGGGTATTACAGATTATAATCCCCCTCTTTACATTATTGAAAATGTAGGGAACTTCAAGTTATCAAAACTCCTTGTTGATTTGATTACATCGGTCAATGTGATGAATGTAAACAATCTTGTCTATCTTAAGGTTGATACCAGTAAGCTTACCACTAACAAGTTGGTGATATGTGGGTTCAACGAAAAAGGCAAGAGGGCATTATATTTGATCACCCTCCTATTGGAAATGAGAGAACTCAAAATTAAAGCAAAATTTTACATAATCGATTATGTGATGTCCTTTAATGTGCTTTTAGGTAGGCCATGGATCCACAAATATAGGATGCTTCCATCTACCCTACACCAATATGTCAAGTAATAAGGAGAAGACATTAAATATGTGATTAAGGGTGATTTGCAACCATTCTTATTCAGGAGATTATAATCTACGACGATATTGCATACTACATAATAAAAGGATCCTTTGTTTGTTCCAAGCTTGAGATCAATATTAAGGAGAAAACAAGTGATCAAAGCTCCATCCAAATCAAGAATCAAAAGGATCAAAAGAAGAAGAAGAAGAAGAAGAAGAAGAAGAAGAAAAAGATCAATAAGTATAAGAATTAGATAGTGAATATAACCTCAAGATCGTTGTCCTTAGGCCTCCGAATGTGTTACCTCAAAGAGGAGGGAGGATTTCCCAAAGGGTACATGGTCGAGGCCATGTTTTATTTGAAAGAAGAACAACCCTAGTATATATAGATCCAAAATTAAGTTCCGATTTAAACCTAAAAAATGACGTGTTGTAATTCCTTTTTATTACCCTAAAATCAACCCTCCTCCAAAGTATTATCTCACTTTAGAATAAAATATTGACTAAGAGGTTAATGCTCCAAAAGTTAAAGTAATAAGCCTAAATTGACCATGTATGAAAAGCTGAGTAGGAGAATTGAGGCCTTAACGTGAACCCCACTGTCTGCGGGTAGGGTTGTAAGGTTAGTGATTAAGGATTTTCTTAACCTAGACAATGAAGTAATGAAAGTACAAAAATTCTTCCCCAGCTTCTCCTCCTCAACGAATAAAAGTGATGTAACCCTCAAGGAGATAGATTTTAATGAATTAATAGAATTACTGTTTTACTACTTTCTTGTCTTTTTTTCTTTTTTTTTTAAGAAATGCTTCCAAATTGCATTAAGTAATAATGAAACTAATTACAATTGTTAAAAGGATCACATTCCTCCTTGATTGAATTCAATAACAAGGAAAGAATGTTATTAAAAGAAAAGCTATCAAAAAAGAAACTACTTTCCAATGCCATAGTATCACACAAATTGGCTACTTTATTACAACTTCTATGGGTATGTTGAAAAACAACTTTATGAAAGTCACTTAAGAAGAAGAATTCCTTTGCCGGCCACCTATCCACAAGCCATTTATTCGTTTTTAAAGAATCATGGATGAAAGTAATAATGTTGAGGTTGTCACTCTCAATAATCACCCCTTTGTACTCAAGCAGGATTTTCCAGGCATTGGAAGTGACTCTCTTGTGTGTACCATTCATAATCTCATCCCCATACTTATTTTTAATTCTTCTATGGAATAACGTCTCCAGTTTCTGCATAAAGTCCCAAGCCAGCTTCGATCTCAAAGAACCAATCCTCATTACCGGAGATTGTAGTCCCATTCCTCCCATACTTCTTAGTTTACACAATTCTCCCCATGCCACATAATGCATACTTCGGTTTCCATCAGGTTTGTGTCAAATGAAAAGTCTACAAAGTTTTTCCAACTCATACAACATTCTTTTAGGAATCAAAGAATGTGTAATTAAAAAGTTTGGCATAGACAACAAAGAGCTTGTAATGAGAGTAATCTTACCTCCCATTGATAATGACTTCTTACCCCAAGCATTGAGTCTATCCATGACATTACTCAACACTTCTTGAAAATCAGCCATCTTTAATCTGTTAAGAGACATCTTTATCCCTAGATAACACATCTCCTTAACCACTTTGTAGCCAAACAATCTAACAATCTTCTTCTTTATGTGATATCTAACCACCTTGTCGAAAATAATCTGAGATTTGCTAACATTAATCCTTTGGTCCGTCCATTTGCTAAAGTCTTCAACAATAGCCTTCAAAGCTTTAGCTAAAGCCATGGAGACATCAGAGAAGATTAACACATCATCTACATAGAGAAGATGTGTAATCCTTGGACCTCTAGGAGAGACTTTAATACCAAGAGTTTGTCCCCACTACTCTAAAGAGTTAGACATCAATTGGAAGCACATGATGAAGAGGTATGGAGAGAGTGGACATTCTTGACGGAAGCCACTTTGAGCATTAATCAAATTGGAATTCTTCCCATTGATAATGATAGAAAACCTCACATCTACAACACATTCCATGAGAAGTTAGAAAACAAAGAAGGAAACCCATACCATTTAAGTATTTGGCCAAGTGTAGGCCACCCTATGTTGTCATACGCTTGCTCCATATCAAGCTTCAAGGCCATCAACCCCTTCTTGTTTTTGGATATTTTGAACTTGAGAAAGATCTCCTGAGCCAGAAAACAATGCTCAGAAATTGATCTTCCCAGAATAAAGGCCATTTGCTCTTTAGTAATCATCTTGGAAATACACTTCTTCAATCTGTTAACTAAAATAGTAGCTGCAATCTTATAGTTTGTCTGGCATATGCTGATCGGCCTGTAATTGGATGGAATAAGAGGGTTTTTTATTTTAGCAATCAAAACTATAAGAGTATCCTTCCAATCCATATTCATATGGCCATAATTTAGAAGGCATTTAGTAGCATTCCACAAAGCTTCCCAAACAATATCCCAATAGCACTTATAAAAAGAGGAAGTGACTCCATCCATAGCTGGAGATCTGTTATTCCCTTGCTGAAAAATCGATACATGCAGTTCATTCACAAAAAATCCTGAACTCAATGCAGCTACCTCTTCCGAATTCAATTTCTGGCTCTCAGAAATCGATGGACATCCTGATAATTCACAAATTATGGACTGACATTTTGCTTCAAAATACTGAATGAAAACCTTCTCAATTTGATCATCTTCCTCTTGCAAGTTATTGTGCACATATTTAATTTGAACCACCCTATTACCATTCCTCTTGCCATAGCAAAATTGTGAAATAGCTTTGAATTTGTGTCTCCTTCCTCATGCCACCTTGATTTTGCCCTTTGATTCCACCAAGTTGACAATCTCCTCAATGTCACATTAAGCTCATGAACTTTGCTTCTAAGCACAAGAAGATCATCACCTGACCAATCTTCTCCCACAGCCTCTTTGTTTTGAAGTTCAAGTATTTCTGTTTTCATATATTCCTTTAGCTCATTCAAGTCTTTGCACTTATTTTTACTCCAAAAAAATAATGCTTTTAGCGTTCTATTAAGCTTCCTTTGTAGGATCATACCTTCATCACCAAAATCATTCTTCCTCCATGAATGGTACACAATACTCCTAGCCGCTGGATAAGATCTCCATGTATCCTCAAATTTGATGTTCTTCACCTTGAGACGCACCCTTTCATCCAATTTGAAGACAATTGGACTATGATTCGATGCCACTCTTGCTAGATGTCTAGTAAGAGCAAAAGGAAGCTTTTGAAGAGCAACCGAGTTCACCAAGCACCTATCCAGCCTTTCCCAAATCTGAGAGGCTCCTTCCTTTTTGTTGCACCATGTAAACCTTGGTCCAATGCTTCTCACATCATGGAAATACGAGTTTGTCATAAAACACTTCATATCTCTAGGCCCTTTGGAAAAAAGGAACCTCTTACCTCCCATCTTCTCCTCCTTATTCAAAATACAATTGAAATCCCCACCAATGATAGAAGGAATAGAATCCTTCATTCACTCTCCAAGCTGGCTCCAAAGATTCTCCCTCTCCTTGCAACATCGGCTCCCATAAATAGTGGCAACCTTCCAAGACCCCAGGCTAGGAATTGAGAGGTCCCCAATAATCAATTGGGAAGAAGTCTTCTCCACCACAAAAGACATAATCTTCTTATTCCAAAGCACCAAAACACCCCCTGAAAGACCAACAGCAGGGTAATGGAAATACTCCCAATCATTCCCAATAAGGCAATCAACATCCCTCCTATCAATGCTGGTCATTTTGGTCTCCATTAACCCAATAAAAAAGACATCCTGATCTCTAACAATCTCCTTCAGATACATGGAGGCCTCCTTCTTCCTAGCCCCCCTACAATTCAAAAATAATAGAGAAGACATTACACCCTTGTAGGGGATCCCTTCCCACTCATGGAATTCACCCTTCCATCCCTCTTCATCTTTTTATATCCTGGTTCTAGTGGTCCCAAAGATTTTATTTCTTTGGCAAGTTTATTTTTGTTAACACCACTGTGAACAACCATGCCATTATTCACAATACTTGGATCATCTACTGCCATACCCGTATCTCTAGCAACAACAACCTCCTCATTGCAGGGGGTATCCATATTCTTCAGTTTATCAATCTCCTTAGTTTTTTCCAGTGGTTCTTCTCCGATGTATTCAAGCAAAATAACATATCTATTAATTACATAAATAGTTGTCATCTTGTCTTGAGCAGCTTTCTTTCCAACTGGCCATTTATTAGAAACCATACCAGGAATATCCACAACAGCAGCAACCTCCTTCTCAACTGGAATTTGTTTCTGCATATTATTCTTCTGATTTTTGTTCCCCAAATTCTCCATCCTGATTCCATTATGATAATTCACTCTTCTTCCAACAGCTCTATCCTTAGCAAACCATTTATTCTTAATTTGAGCATGTATCCACGGGCCATATTCATACTTAATCACAGAGGGATTAGCTTCAGAAACTGTCTTCTTTACTTCACTTGTATCAGCATCTTGCTTTCTAATATTTTGATCGGTAATCCCTTGAACTACACCATCAGGACATTCAACCTTATCATGTCCCACTCGACCACAATGATAACAAAGCAAATCAACCTTTTCATACTCTACGTGTTGGAAAAATCTCCCAGCTGACCCTTCTACCCAAACTCCATTCGGTAGTTTCTTCTCCAAATCAAACTTGACACAGACACGGGCAAATTCCCGTTTCCCCCATCGAAATGTATTTCCATCTGTGTACATTGGTGCTCCGAAACGAGATGCAATTCTCGCTAAATTATTCTCATCCCAGCAGTATAGCGACAAATATGGAAATCTGATCCAGACAGGAGCCGAGATCCCCTTGAAAGAATAGGGATCAAAAGTAGGGGACCATCTGCCCATGCCGACAATGTAGCCACTAACATACCATGGTCCGCCATTGAGAATTTCCTCCACAGGCTCCTCCGTCTTGAACGAACAAAGAATCCAATTCATACCAATTAACGTCATGTGGAATCCACCATACTTACTCCATTGCCTTCTCAGTCCTATCCTGCAACCTAAGAAAGACACATTGTTTCCCAAAACATTTATTACTAACAAATGTTTCAAAACTTGTGTATTTTTTGCTTCCATATCTGAATTAAGAATGACAGCAATCCCATCTTCTGATAATTCAACTTGTTCTCTGTTAAAATCAATCTTGATGTATTTCTTCTTTGTCCAAGCTTCAATAACCTCTTTCATACCATCCCGTTTATTGTGATCCTCCATATTATTTATCAAGATTTCTCCATTCACCGAATCCTTCCCAGAACCCTTTCCGAGATCAAGGTTCTCATCCATCTTCTGAGCATCCTCAGGTTTCAGATCATTTCCCATGTTTCGACCCTCATTCGTCTAAAAAGTTCAAGAAAATCTATAATCCTTCAAGATTACATCATCCGATGTCAAAGAATCAAGAATGTGTGTACCTGGAATCTCCTTTGGATCCATATTCCTCCTATCTGCTACATCATCCACCATCGCCTTCTTTCCCTTTCCTTCAACCAGAGATTTACGCGTCAGAGGTCTCGCCCCTTCTCTGATAACCACACCATTCATACCTCTACCAAAGGTACGTAGAGGGCCCGAAGGTCGCGAAGCAGCCATGACATCGATAGAGAAACATCGATGATCATCTGGCGACTGCTCCACCTGCTGCGCAAAATCGCGGGAAATCACGATTCGAATAGGAAGACGGAGCTTTCTCTCTCTTGAAATCCGGACGTTCTCTACTTTCTTGTCTATGTAAGGAATTCTTTCTCCAAAGGTTCTGTACTGTATCGATGTTCTAAGGGTCAAGCTACATACCATGAAAATATTTTGCAAAAAAATCATAAACAGTTTTACAAGTGGTATCGGCCTTGGTACCATTATTTCATTTGATGACGATGAATACTATTTAATGTTAACATATCATCTTGAATCTCAAAATATCCTTTCTAAAGTCATTGATACCCTTGATAGACTCTGTTTAGAGACTTTAGATAATCTCGATAAACTTCAAGTTTGGGATAAACCCCCCGAAATTTGAGGAAGAGATTAAATTGACAGTTGATGAATTGAGAGAAGTTAATCTGGAAATAATGACGACCCTTGCCCTATATTCATAAGTACTCAATTGAGCGAGGATGAGTCTAAGGATTTGATTCAACTCCATTCTAAGTTTAGAGACTGCTTTGCCTAGATATATGATGAAATATCAAGCTTGTACACTGATGTTGCAGTTCATAAACTTGGAATCTAGCATGATGACGTTCCTATTAAATAAGCTCCTCAATGCAAGCATTTAGAAATTGAACACAAGTCATTTTTGAAATTAAAAAACTCGTCAAGGCTAGATTTATCCAAGAGGGATAATACCCCTCTTAGGTATCCATCGTCATACCAGTTCCAAAGAAGAATGGTCAAATTTGGATTTATATTGACTATAGTGATTTGAATAAGGTGTGTCCCAAGGATGAATTACCTTTGTTCATACCCGAGCTTATGGTGGATATTGCCTCCTCACAAGTTATTTTCTCCTTTATGGATGGCTTGTTCGATTACAATCAAATTAGGATGGCCCTAAAAGATGAGAGAAACACTACATTCAGGGACACTATATAGATCTTTTAATATACGGTCATGCCATCTAGCCTTAAGAATACTAGTGCAACCTATCAACGGGCCATGACCTGAATCTTTTATGATCATATCCAAATTCAAGTTAAATTTTATATCAATGATTTATTTATCAATATCAAGGTCAAAGAGGATCACCTTTATGACTTAAGAGTCATCTTCAAGTGGCTGCATCATTACAACCTTAAAATGAATCCCTTGAAGTGCACTTTTGGCATCACCTCAGAGAAATTATTAGGATTCGTAGTGAGGAACCAAGGAATTGTGATTGATCCCTCCAAAATTGAAGCCATCTTAAATAGGTCACCTCCTAGGAAGCCTTGCTCAACTAAGGTTTCTTCAGGGTAGGCTAGCATATATAATGAGGTTCATCTCCAATCCATCCATAAGCGGTCAACCCTTCTCTATCCTAGTTAAGAAGGATACCAAATTCATATGGGATGAGAAATGCTAGAGTGCCTTTGACAAAATCAAAGAATACCTTTCTAATTCACCAATTTTGGTAGCCTCTGTTCCTAAAAAATCTTTAATCCTCTACACTGCAGCCCTAGATGACTCCTTAGGTGCCATGTTAGCTCAAGTCAATGATGAAGGGAAAGATAATGTTCTCTATTACATGTGTCGAAGACTTCTCTCCACAAAAATTTAATACCTTTCAATTGAGAAACACTATATTGTTTTAGTTTTTACAGTCCAAAAACTAAGACACTATATGCTTTCTTATTCAATCAATTTAATATCCAGAGTTAACCCCTTGCAATACCTTAGGATCGGACCTACATTGTAAGGATGTTTGGCTGGATGGTCTATGGTATTACTTCAGTTCAAAATCACTTTCATTCTACTGGATGCTATGAAAGGACATGACATTATTGACTTTCTTGCAGCACACCCGCTGCAAGTGGATTCTCCTTTAAATGATGATTTACCTGAAGAGAAAATCATGAGTCTAAAGTAATTCGACGATCATATCTATGAACTATATTTTTATGGTGCGGCATCCTCTTAATAAAGCAAACTCAAAAATCTATAATCTATAAAAAAGCTAGAATTGGCCTAATTTTCATAACACTAGAGAAGAGAATGATGTATTTTTCCTATCATTTATCGGAGCTTTGCATGAATAAAGATTTTTGGTGATTCTTAACTGGTGATCAACCAAATTTCCTGATTCTATATGATTTCCTAAAAACTTGAATAGAGAACTTGAAAGGGAGAGAGGAAAGGGTGGAGTTTGAGAGAGGGAGAAGATCCTTGGAGGGGGTTTTAAGGGATTGTGGAGGGGGTTTCACATGGTTACTAAGGCTAGCTTGCACCTTAGTACCATTAAATTCAAGGTTCGTCTTGAGGGAAGTTTTGGAAAGAAGAATATCTCTTTGGTGTTAGAGGACCCGGCTACTCTGTCACACTGGGAAGGTGGAAGTGATTTTATAAGGGCTTCTCTGCCGATCTGTGGAGGCTAAAGGAGAGTCACTAAAGGTTTAGTGCAATAAATGGAGAGTGCCTCCAAGGAGTGGATATAGGTCAAGTTGGATCGAACCACTATAAATCTGATGTGTTCTTTCATTTATTATTTTTGTACTTTATTTTTATTATGATTAACTGTTTGGGTGAAATCTTTGATTAATCTTTTTTATTATTGATTTATTTTATTTCCACTGCAAGATATAAAAAGATATTTTCTTTTAGTTAAAGAAGTTTTGAAATATCTAATACACCCCCCCCCCCTCCCTCTTGGTTAGCCTCAGGACTAATTCATAAGGGCTTAAATCCCTAACAAACTTTTAAGTGATATCGGAGTGAGATTCATAAAAATGAGTTTTTAAAAACTTTTAAATTTTGATCCATGATTATTTTTTTTTATTGTAATATTGTGGAAGGTTATTCAATCACCCAACCACCTTTATTTAAAAATATTACTTTCGATTTTTGAAAATTTTGCATATCTACTTTATTGCAATAAATTGATTACCAAATGTTGCAAATGATTTTAACTAGTTATTCTATACCATTACGTGTTATATAATGAATTAAAAATGATATTCCTTTTAATCAATGGATTGGCTGAGGCCTTCAATAATATTTTGGTGAAGATTATTCAGAAGACACTCGATGATAATAAATGATAATAGGATGAGATATTTGTATAAGCTTTGTGGGCATATCATATCACTTATAGAACCCCGACCCAATCCACTCCATTTGCATTAGTGTATGGTTCCAAAGCCATTCTCTCCTTAGAAATCCAAATTCCTTTGATCAGAGTTGCAATCAAGAATCATATCACAACTAAGTAGAATGTGTAACCCTGGTTAAATTGCTCGAAGGCCTTGAAGAACGCCTTCTCCAAGCTCAACAAACTTTAGAATTTTATAAAGATCGAATGGTTCAAGCTCATAATAAGTTAGTGTGACCTAAAACCTTCAAAGTAGGTGATTTAGTCTTGGTTCTTTGGAGGCCTATCTTAGTTCATTAAAAGATTGGTGAGAAGTTTGAATTGACCTGGGAAGGACCTTTTATCATAGAGACAATATATGAAGTAGGCTCGTATTAACTAGTTAATTATAAAGGAAGTCACCTAATGTTGTATGTATATGTGCATTTACTTAAAAAAATACTATGCTTGATGTAGCTCGACTTTTAAATCAATAAAAATATCTACAAATTTGATTAAATTTAATATATTATCATGCATCTCTCAAATACCAAACTTACTCATCTCTTCCTTAGGTTGGGTCCTCCCTCTTCTTAGGATTAGATCTACAGGTGATGGAGTACACCCTTTGTGTTACCATCCTAATTTCAACCTAGTTTCAATCATTTGTGTGGAGCAAGCTTGCTCCCCATAAGATCATCCAAGTTAATATGTCTATTAGGTGTAAATCCTCTATCGACATCCTATAGACCTAAGGTTGGATGATGTCCTTCCTTAAGCTTATAATTTAATATATCTATTAGGTATAAGTTATTTATTGGCATACTATGGAGCTAAGGTTATGTGATGCCCTTTCTTAGACTTCCTAGTTAATTTGTCTATATTAGCTGTAAGTATTCTATCAGCATCCTATAGACCTAATGTTAGGAATTCCTTAGATCTTCCAAGTTAATCTATCCATTAGGTGTAAATCATTTATTGGCATCCTATAGACCTAAGGTTGGGTGATGCCCTTCCTTAGACTTTTTAGTTAATTTAGTTATTAGGTGTAAGTCTTCTATTGACATCCTATAAACCTAAAGTTGGGTGATGCCCTTTCTTAGACTTCCTAGTTAATATGTCTATTACTTGTAAGTTCTTTATCAACATCATATAGATCTAAGGTTGGGTGATGCCCTCCCTTAGACTTCTCAATTAATATGTCTATTAGGTGTAAGTCCATTATTGGTATCCTATAAACCTAAATTTGGGTGATTCCCTTCCTTTGACTGTTGGGTCTAGTAAATAGGTTGTTAAACCTAAGTTAATGTCCCAAGGCTACCAAGAGGGGGGGTGAATTGGTATTTTAAAAATTTAAACCCTCTTTGAAAATGTGTTGAACTGAAATGAAAATTTTTATTAAGTTTTTATAGAAAACGTTTTTTCAACCACAGAGTTTTTTAAACAAAAATAAAATACGGAAAAGTAAAAACAGTAAAGTAAATGACACCAGATTTATAGTGGTTCGGTCTAAACCAGACCTACATCCACTCCCGAGAGGCACCCTCTGAGTATTTT
>NW_021318648.1:744100-762068 GCF_001605985.2 Dendrobium catenatum
CAAATTATTGTTTGTATGATCTCAAATTTAAACAAATCTCCTAAACTCCCCATGAATTGATGAATACATGAAAATAAGGAGGCATTTTGAACTAAAGAACAATATTTTTGTTTTTCAAAAAAAAAATTTTAACAAAAATACAAGACAATAACACAAGCCATAACACAAAAACAAAATGCAAACAAAAAATACAAACACAATAATTTTGACTTCCCAATTAATTAATTTATTAGGTTTAACTCCTCTATCGGCATCTTATAGACCTAAGTTTGCATGATGCCCTTCCTTAGACTTTCCAGTTAATCCATTTATTAGGTGTAAGTCCTCTATCAACATCCTATAGACCTAAAGTTGGATGATGGCCTTCCTTAGATCTTCCCAGTTAATACTTCTATTAGGAGTAAGTCCTCTATCGGCATCTTATAGACCTAAGGTTGGGTGATGCCCTTAAACTGTCTAATTAATCTATGTTTTATGTTTAAGTCCTCTATTTGCATCTTATAGACCTAAGGTTGGGTGATGCCCTTCCTTAGACTTTCTAGTTAATTTTTCTATTAGGTATAAATCCTCTATCGACATCCTATTAGTTTAAGGTTGGGTGATGTCCTTCTTATACTCAAGTTAATTTGTCTATTAAGTGTAAATCCTCTATCGACATCCTATAGACTTATGGTTGGGTGATGCCCTTTCTTAGAATTCCTAGTTAATTTTTTTATTAGTTATAAGACCTCTATCAACATGCTAATAGACCTAGGGATTAGTTAATTCCTTTTCTTGGAATAAAAATTCCACTTCAATCTTTCATTCAGTCAACACCAAGTGTGTAGCAGAACTTTATTCTACTATACATATTGGGATCCATTTATTGACCTCATTTTTGTATGAGATCATGTGGGACAATCTAAATCTCCCTTTGGTGATTTAAGGGATAATAATTATCCACCTGTCAGTCGTATAGGTCTCATCAAAATTCCATCCTAGATCCCTGATCAAATCCCCATCCAAATCCCAGTTCAATCCTCTATTCTAGATCCTAAGTTAACCTTCAGCCAAACAACAATCACACTTAGATTAATCCCAATCATCCACTTGATTTTTATTGCTATTAACAACTCAAACTTAACCAATGAAGTCCAAAATTCATCTCAAGCCCAAAGCTCCTAAGTCTAAATCTAAGGCCAAAAGCCTAAGTCATGAAATATATATTCTGGGTGAATTTTTCTATGACCTATAAACCTTATCAAATGACCTTTGCTTCATGATCTATTAGTTTCATATTGATTAAACATATCACTAAAGTTAATCCTCTAAATTTGAGCTCATTCTGAGATTTCTAACCCCATAAACTAAATCTATTTCCAAAGGCTAGAAAACCATCAAATATTTATAACATATGCCACTAAACTTGTCATCCAATGAGATTAGACCTTAGGACTCTCCCCAAAACCTCTAACCACACCCATGGCCATCAATATGACTAATTGACCAGTAATCCACACTTTGTTGGATCTAGTTTAACCCATAGTTAACTAGGGGCCAAAATGACCAAACTATCGTTTAAGGATATTTTTGGACTTTTTTCCAAAAATTTAGTATGGCCTAGGCATATCAAACCTCAAAACATATTCCAATGAATCATAAGTATCATTAGAAACACATTGGGTCAACCCACCCTTTGGTTTGACCTAATGACAAAGTCAACCATGGTTGACCAAAATGCCCTTTAAGGATTCAAATGGACATTTCATACCAAATGAGCTCTTCTTGACTTGAGACAACTTCCCTTGACTTCATATGATCAATTTGAACTCAATACACCCAACCCTTGACCCTATGTCAACTTATTTGACTAATTCAACCAAGTTTGACTTAACCTCCCATACACTTCTACCCCTTTCAAACCTCTTGACCAAGGCTTCTCCAAACCCATTCAAACTCATGGAATGATCCATTGGGTCCTTAAGAGACCCCTCTTGAAGACAAAAGACTTAGGTTTACTTGAGTTGGCCATTGCTTGTCCCAAGTGTTCAAAGAAGGATCTCCCATGAGTTAAACAACAACTTAAGCCAAATTGAACCAAGCTAATTGTTGCATTGGGTCCCCCAAGACAAACACACCTTCTCTTATTGGTATATCCCTTGGGTTAACTTAGGTTGGGAATTGGGCTAACCCAAAGTGTTCAAAACCACTAAGGGTTGAGCCATTTCCCAACTTAGACCTCACCAAACCAAACCAACACCTCCATTAGGTGGCCATACATCTAACATATGTACCATAGCCAAACTAACCCCTAGTTCTCTTGGGTTAGCAACCAAGATTACCCAAATTGGTCAAAACCCCTTTAACCTGAGCCCATTCTCTCTACATATCAATACAAGCCCAATTGCCATCTATATTGGTTGCTCCTTGACTCAGCACACCTCCCATATCAAAGCCACCCCCTAGCTTGACCCAGGTTGAACCCAAGTTGACTTAAATCATACAGGTTTGGGTCAACTCGAGCTCTATTGTTCAATTGGGCTACAACTTGCCCAATTTAGCTCCTAGTTAGGCTTACCTGACCTCCAAACACTGTTTCACTATACCCTAACCTAGTTAATGATCGACGGTGGTCGCAATAAATCAAAATGAATTCCAATAGTCCCTCCTTTATGAGCCCTTACTAGAACCTTCTCCAAGGTTTGAATTCACTCCTTTTGAGCTTAGGAGGTCTCCCTAGGTTGTCCCCTCCCAATTGATAACCATCCAACGGCTAGCCAGATCAATCCTTATCTTCCAAGATCACGATCACCACTTGAATAGGGCACTTCAAACCAGAGTGCTTCACTCACTCCCAGGCTTTCAAAAATCCTCCCTAGAGCTTTTCAAGCATTCCCCTTTCTTTCCCCAACTTCTCAGCATCTTCCAGCTATTATCCTGAGTAAACAAAAGTAAAATCTCTCTATTTTCCTCTCGAACTGCTACTTCTAGTGATCCTCCAGCTGAGGCATCTAAAGGAGAAATAATTGTCACCATCCCCTGAAGCTTCTCAATAGAAAACCCATTCTTTAGGGCTTTTTATATTATTAGAATCCATCCTTGAGCTCCCTAGTTAGGCAGTCTAGTTAAGTGTGAAGTAAACCTTCATGCCTATGGATATCCACCATTGGATTGAAGGTTTTCGATGCCCAGATTCTCTCTATGAAATTTGAAGATGTTTAATTGGAGAGATCTCTCAGATTATACCTGAGAAGTTCTATGGTTACGTGATCTCGCAGGAGGTTGTAGATATAATCAAAGTTGGTGATCTTAATCAATGGATCTTATTAGATCCTGTGGTCTTGGAGTAGGTTTAATCTTAGCCACTTGATCTACCAGCATATGACTATGGTTAATATCATGTTATATAGTCAGTTGCCAATGATTAGCTTCCACATCACATGCTATCCGCGTGGAAAAGTGCAGCAGACTAGGTAATTCTATATTTAATTTTTTTAGAAACTTAATGAAACTTTGAAAAATCTTATCTCTTCACAAACTTGGCTAATTTATGTGATCTTAGGCTCATGAAAAAGGTCTTATGGAGACTATCAAAGCCCTATAATCCCAAGCCATAATTATGCATGTGTTTATCTCAATTTCAGTAATAGCATTTATTATATTTTAACATTTATGATTAAATTAGGTGTCCCAATGGCTTGGAACTTTGGGATATGGGCATGTTAAACACATGCCCAAAATTTCTCCTACATGTTTGAATTGATTAAGGGAAATTTTGAGTTGAATTGAGCTTAAGGGTCATGGTTTGACCCATAATTTCAAATCAAAGCATACACATATTCAATAAGATATAGGATTTTAGTATTTATGTATTGATTATGCTTAGGATTGGGAGTTTAGATCCTCAGATTTACATTTAATTTCTAAGGAAAATTATTAATTAATTAAAAATATTTAAAATTTCCAAAAAAAAAGTATAAAATATTAGAAAACATCCTATTAGGTCATTGCTGACCTTTGGGGGTGATTCCAAGAGGTTGGGATAGATTTGGATCAAAATCTAAAAATCCCCTTAAGTAAGCAATTTAAAAAAATTAAAAAATAATTGAATTTTAAAAAATCACCATTAATTCTAAAAAAATCCAATTTAATCAAACTTTATGTCAACTTCACTTTTCGGTAAACTATAGTTTAAATTTAGGTCAAAACTTTGAAAAATCATAATTTAATATAAAAAAATTTTAATTTGAGAAAACTTAAGAGTCTAATTACTCACCTTAAGGTCTAATATTAAAAAAAATACCAAAATTTTCAAAATAACTTTAATTTTAAAATTCAACTTTTGGCCCCTTAATTAATATAATTAAATCATTCCAGAAATTCTAAAAATTTAATAATTCACTAAAATTCTAGAAAATTCTAATTTAATCATTTAAAAGATTAATTAAATAATTAATTAAAATTTATCAACTCTTAACCCACAACCAAATAAATCAACTTAAGTAACACAGATTACTACTAGGTAACTTGGGCCAACGAGGCTATTAGTTTAGCCTAAAGGGAGGTGAAATAAACTTCACGGCCCTGGTGAATAATAAAGGTAGTAACCATATAACCATTAAAAAATACCTAAATTAAGCTTTAATTCACTAATATTTATACTCGAGTATAAATTTTCCCTTCATCCTTTAACAAACCCGATCACTAGATAACTTCAGCAAATTCCCTAATTTAGGACATACCCAAGCCACACATCTTACCTCACATAATTTAAATGGTTTTCTATGACTACTAACTTTAGTCTTGTATAGGTCGGAGTTTATTTTTTTCTGCTATGTGCTAGATTTTTAGAGTATTTATGGCATGCGGTAATGGAAAATAGATTGATGTGAGTGTTTACTTACTTTAATTGTAATTTGTCAATTAATGTGTTAGACGATAATATACCCTTAGGTTATGACCGATCTGATTGCTCACAGGATTTTTTGTAGGTGGCCATGCTTGTGTAAGATACTAAAAGGGGGCTAAATTAATAATAAATATAAATACTATATGTGCTTCTACTGCTTAACCCCCAAATAAATAGAAGTGTGGCCAAGTCTAATTTACTTTTTCTTACTGTGTGTGTATATAATCTTCTTGGAATTTATTTGATTTCAAATGTTTAGGATAACCTTGTAGGAAAGTCTAAAATTTTTTATTTCTAATATTGATGTAATTTATTTAAAGTATTGATTTGTAAAAGTTAGTCTTTGAATCTAAAATTAGATTCCAAGGAGAAAAGGATACCCTTAGGGCGATAATCATTTTCCATTTGGATGCCCAAATTTAGATAATTTTAATACTCAAAGTGAAAAGAATAACTCCCCTTTGGGGGAAGAGTTTTCTTTTTCATTTGGGTATCCAGATACAACAAATCCAAGGAGCCCGAAGAGTTGAAAACCAAGAGTATTCCACTCAAACTCAACTTGCATCAATTCTAGGGTTAGAATCTAGGTTTGTTATCAATGGTGCCTGATAACATTTAATTTATGTAAATTCAATATTATAATAAAAGGGAATTTCATATATGGATATTATTTTATGAACTTAATTTGATTAATTGATCTGTTTGATTTATTTTGATTGTGATTATGATTACCTATTTTTCTTACTTTTTTTTTTATCAATTTGCATGTTGTGTTTTGTTTTATCCTGGAATCTAATTGGAGGCTCATGAGGGTACGAATAAAAAAACCTATTTTACTTAAATCTAAATAAAAATTATTAACTTTCTCTTCCTTATTAGTCACCTACCCACCTGAGGGTTCTGGCAGACTACCTGACCTTTGAGGGTGCATATCTATTAAGGGGATGTTGTGCAGTCTCTAGGAAAATAATTTTTAAGCCTTTTTTAAAAATAGCTTCATATATATATATATATTTTATGCATTTAATCGAGTCAATCAACATGCATTGTATTAAAAACTAATTAAATGAGTTTAAAACTTTAAATTACTGATTCAAGCATTCTCACCAAACATAAGTTAAGGGACTAATTATGATCTCTTCTAGATGTCGGTCACAAATTTTAAAAATATTAAACAACATCCCATCACACTTTCAAAAAGATAGGACTCATATATTTTAATCGACTAGGTAGTTAACTAGCTCCCTAATCCAGGCTAGGGTAAGTACAGATTTCACATCACATTATAAAGGCTCGGGTCATTGTTGTATAGTACCTAATTTAGATTTAAGCTTTGAGGCATGTTTTGGCCTTAAGACCTTATTTTTTGAGAATATAGTCCCAACATTTATAATAAAATAATTAATCCAAATTAAAAATGTTCTCAATCTAAAAAATAAAGTCTAACACTTAGCTTAGGTTGGGACGCTTCTAAATTATTTTAGAATCTCATAATGTCTCCTACCTCCCCTCCTTTGATTTATAGAAATAAGTATTCAAAATTTGATCAAATCTCTATTTAAACTCCAAATTCAACTCCTTTGATATCACTCATAAAAAACTATAAATAAAAATTTTGCCATTATTTTAATCGAGAGTATTTATAGGAGAATTCAACCTATCTATAATGTAATTAACTACAAGGTCTTGCACTCGTAGGATATTTAAAACTCACACCGACCTTTTCAAAAATTAAATTAAAAAATTCAATTAGTCTTCTTCAAGAAAATTAAATAAACAAGGATCATTATTGTCATATCCAGATGATTGACGATATATGATATTTTCTTTCCCTTAAAAGATGCATCATATATTATTATAACTTTGAATATGAAAATAGTGATCATTTATTCAAATTATCATAGTCAAATATTTGGTAGAGCATCATTTTATCCCTCTGAGGTTATATGTAGCTCTCCCTTAAATTTGATTAATACAATCCGGGTGAAATATTCAATTTCATTATTTGAATCCATTAAAGAATGAAATTTTCACCTCCTGGGGTGATATATCATTCATAGCGATATGTTAGATTTTGAGACTTAAACCTTGAATTAAAATTCCCAAAGAAAACTAAACTTTTTAAGATATATTTTTTAACACATTCAAACCAAAACACCTTGTATCAATGTGGGATGAAGATTTGCTACCTTATAAATAAGATTTGCTACGTTATAAATAATGTCAATCAACCCTTGATTGATATTGTCATGAAGAATGATAGAAGTTCTCATTGGATAATTCCTAGACTAATTTGAAGATGGAGAAGATATGGGATTATACCCTTAATGGACTAATGCTCCAAACCCTATAGATCTGATAAGAGTCTGTTGACTCTTCTCATGGGCCATCATTCAATACTAATTATGGTATGAAAAGTTCTTTGGTTATCTATGATAATCTAAAATAGTATCCATTCGACTCAAACCCGATTCTTGAAATTGTACTCTCCTCTTAATGAAGGAAATGCTTATTGTCCTCTACTTGAGTGTCATTGTACTCTAATATAAATAAAATCATTGACACTTCCTTTAAATTCATTCTTTGACTTCCAATAATTGATGACATAGTCACAGAATAATCCATCAAAAAGAGTTTTAAACTTCCATATACTTTTAGATAGAGAAGGTGTGCAGGACATATATTCTTGCATTAGTTACATGCATAAACTCTATTCATATAAATAAAACATTTTTTTCTAAATAAACACAAACCTACTCATCTTACATTACATAAAGTCTAAAATAATGGTTTTAAAGTTCTCGGTAGTGCTTAGCTGGCATTTCACTCTAGGAAAATATAAGTTTGATAGTGTTAGTCTTACTTTTGAACTTATTAAAGGTTTGGAGATAGAAGTTGCATCTCACTATCCCTGCATCTCTCTAGACAATGATCGAGTCACTACTTTATAGTGGTTTACGTTAGATATTGTTTCTAAAGGCAAACTTCAAATCATATGCCCTCATCCTTCAAGAATATAATACCAACTTTTTAATAAACTATTAAAAGTGTATGAATCACACAAGAGAGGGGGAGGGTTTGAATGACTTTTAATAATTTAAAACTTAATATCTAAAATATTTACAAATTTAGAGCACAAAAACATACATAGTTCCTCTTTTCTTTCAAAATAATTTTATTATAATTAAAGCATGAGAAAATTATATTTCTAAAATTTTGTTTTTGTTAAAAAAAGTAAAATAGGTAATAATTTTCAAAATTATATATATATATAAAAGAAAAGAAAGTGCAAACTTGATTTTTTAGTGGTTCAATCAATAGGATAGAGAAGCCCCTCTCCTTTATAGGGAAATGAAGAATATCATATACACCACTTCTATCTTGAAAAGCATCCCCCTTCTTCTTCACCTAGTATGGCAGATATGCCAATAGCCCTAGCCTCTTAGATAGACCAAGAGTCTTTCCACACCAAGACTCTTTAGAGCTATTTCTCCAAGGATCTCTCATACATAACTACCCAAGGAACACTGACATGGCCCGAGATGACTAACCTTTTTGCACTTCACTCACACAACAGTCTCTCAAATCTCCCTAAGCTATTGTATGAAGCTCTCAAGAACTGTCTCCAAGAATCTATGGAAAAGTCATGCTAAATCTCTCAAACTCTTTAGAGAGTCAAGAGACACAATCAACATGTTCTCTCTTTTTTTTTTTTTTTTTTAAGTTTTTTTTTTTTTTTTTTGTTAAGTATTTATATCATAGATTTAAATTTAAAATTAACATTAAGTTATGTGTGAGACTGATTATATAGTACAATGAAATGGATCATACAATACATCTGTTTAATAATGCCAGCTCAATAAACTAGTTTGTCTTGTCTAAATGAGGTTTAACTTAATAAGCTCTCTATTTGATTGCATAATATAATTAGGATCATAAATATAAATTGCTTAATGGTGTCAACTCAGAGCATATGGTGTCAAATCAGAGCATTAGATCAACCTATTTGAACATAGCTCATCTCAACAAGCTAAAAATATATGATTAGGATCATACAGTATGATATCTACTATGATTTGACTCTATGATTTGTGGTTCTAAATAGGTAAATATTAAAACAAGAAATAAAGTTTCATGCTATACAAACTAGTTTGTATAATAAAAATAGCTTAAATTTTATATTTACTATTTTTGGAAATATAAGGAATTAGTGGTTCAAATTACATAATTGATCATCAAGTGCAATATGGATTGTATCAAATGATTCGTTATCTAAATAATTAATTTTCTGCTAATTAATCCCACTTAATTATCATAAATTACAAAATATAATTTATAGCACACAATACGATTAAGATCTTACAATATTAAGTAAAGATTCAATTATTCACTAAATAATTGATCCACATCAATGAGCATTGCATCGATGCAGATGCTTCAGTGCGGAGGCCCTAGTACACTTTAAGAGTGTTGCGGCGCCACTATTTATAGCATTGTTGTGCGAGACTCCTTTTTCATATTTTTCTATAAATATTTGTAATGTTATGTTTAAAGGGGAGTTTTGTCACTTATATAAAATTTAATACTTTTTAGAGTACTTTTTTAGTTCCCTCTTAGAGTAAAATCAAAGGGAGACTAAGAAAGTATAAGATAGAATCATTTGGAGTATTTATCCTATGTTTCTTGAAACAACTTTTAAGTTAAGGGAGGAGTGCAGAGGAGAAACTTTGATAATTCTTAATGATATCACTCTCTTTTATTTTCATTCTTCTATGAGTTTAATGCAAATGAATTTGCTTATTATTCATCATATGTCTAGCTAATTCTCTTATTTTGGATTGATGATGTAGAAAGTATATTGCATACTAATGAGGACTCTTGCTCTATAACTATTAAAAGATATTTTCTATATTATCGCACTCTTTATTTAATACACATAGTGGCCATATATGTAAATTCAAATTAAGTAATATTAAGGATGACTAGTTAGGATAATTATTTGTATTTTTCTAAACTAAAATTATAGTTTTATTCTTATCCATTACTTCTAGACTATGATATATTATCCTATATTTTAGTAATTTAAACTATAAATTTTTATTTTTTTATTTGATTGATTAGAAATGTGGATTTCTTTATTTAATTTAGGACAAGCATATATTAAGTGGAGTTTTATTATTTTTTATATCAAATAATTAGGCAATTAAGTCATTAATAGGAGTACATGTTTTGTATATCTTGGATCTATTATTGAGAGTGATGGTGAAATATATGGGGATATTATTAGTAAAATTCAAGTTGAATGGCTAAAGTGTAGGAATGTATCAGGGTTATTGTGTGATAGAAAAGTCCCTCTCAAACTTAAGGGAATATTCTATAAGATGGTAGTAAAACCTTTAATGCTTTATAATGCATAATGTTTTCCATTAAAAGAGAAGCATAATATTAAGTTAAGTGTTGTAGAGATGAGGATGCTCAGGTGGATGAGTGGCTTTACTCTTGGAGACATGATACGAAATGAGAATATACATGAAATGGTTGGAGTAACTCTAGTGGAAGATAAGATTAGAGAGATTCTCCTTAGATGGTTTGGTCACATAAAACGGCAGCCTTCCAATGACCTGGTTAGAAAAGTAGATGTTTTAGATTTGACTTATGTTAAAGAAAGGCAGAGGTAGGCCTAAAAAGTCTTAGTTAGAAAAATATTAAAAATGACCTTTCTTTATTATATTTTGATGAGAATTTAACTCTTAACAAGACACAATGGAGAAAAAGGATTCGTGTAGCCGATGCCATATAGTGGAATAAAGGCTTGTTGTTGTTTTAAAGAAAACCTAAGCATTATTTAGGGGTGATAGAACACTTGATTTTTATACAATTAAAAAGTTCACTCCAAAACCCCCAATCAATCGTATACAACTAGTTATGTAAAGAATTAATTTTTAATTTTTGTTGATAATTCCAACTTAATTTTCATAAATTACTAAAATATTATTTATATAATATAATACTATTTATCAGAGTATCAAGTATTTTTAATTAACATGGTTTAATTTTTACCGGCCCGTATGTATGTGCTTGGTTTTTCAACCCACTATATGTTCTAAGAATAAAAAGACTTAAGAAAAATATAAGTTGATATATTTTACTTCTTGATCTTCTTTTCTTGGACAGACTTCTTTATATTGATTTTCTTTACTTTATTAGGTCCTCACCCTAATTATGTCACTTGTGTGCTACTTGCAATATTAGTATAAAAAGTAATCTCCTGAACATGTAACTCAACTTTTAATTAGTATAACTAATAATATTTATAAACATTAAAACCCTAATGTACACTAAGATCACATGATTCAATAATTATCAATTTAAACGTAAAACATTATCTCATTCCAAAGCATTAAAGCCTAATATAGGATATACCAAATCACCTCTGAGCTCCTAAGAATTGTCGTATTCCTTACCTTTTATCTTTATACTCTATAAAGAATTGGAATCTCAAACCAATTCCATTTGAGGATTCCTAACTTCTAAACCTTGCTTAAATATTTGAAATAAAGAAAAGTTTAGCCACTATGTTAGTAGAAAGTTTTTTTAAGAGTTTCCTATCTTGAGATTTAATTAACAATGATACTTGCCTTTATGGAAAACTTAAAACCATTGTAAGAAATATATACGATGTAAAATACTTTATAAAACCTAATTTATATTCTTTAATACTGTTATAAAATGCCATGTTCATCTTCCGAGATGATATGCAATTCTCTTTACAATATTTGATTATAAAAATAGTAAACTTTTTAGGGTATGCTCTCATTTTTTAAAATCATTGCAGAATATCATGTTTGCCTCCTAAGACAATATGTTATTCCCTTTATTTAGTTTGATCATAATAATTCTCAAATTTGAAAATCCTATTTTTGTATTTGAATTTAGTGTGGAATGTTATGTTTGTCTCTCGATATCATATGTTATTCTCTATGTAGTATTCAACCACAAAAATAGGAGTTCACTTGAGATATGTGTGGTGGTTTTATTTTCTAACATTCACTTTTAGCTATTGAAATGTGTTATCTCATATATTAGTGGTACTTTAAACTTTGGTTTATACTCTGACTAGTCTATGAATAAAAAAGATCGTTTCTCAATTACCAGCTATTGTGCCTATCTTGGAACTACTCTGCTTCCTGGTGCATTAAAAAGAAAACCATTGTAGTTCGATCATCCATGAAAGTTGAATATCATTCCTTAGCGATAACTACCATTGATATTATTCGGTTAAGATACTTCAAGAATTTAAGATTCCTATATCTCAATCCCACTCAAACTTCTTTGTGTCAACATTTAGGCACTTGCCTTGGCTAATAATTTAATTTTTTGTGCTCACATTATGTGCATTGAAATTGATTTCCTTTTTATTCAAATATGTATCAAATTGAAGCATCTTAAAATTCATCACAATGCTTCTCAAGGTTAGCCGATTGATCTTTTACCAAACCAATAACTTGTTTGCTCAATTACAACGCAAGTTAACAATTCATGAAAACATTGTCAGCTTGAGGGGAGCTAGTAAGATATCCATCACATATGATAAGTTATTTGCTAAAGGCTCCATTACTAGTACTGCAACATACCACTTTTTAAAAAGCCTTTTTAATCCTCACAATTGGATGAAATCCTCAACAATCACATTCGATGATTTATAACTAACTTTGACTTATATATATATGTGTGTGTGTGTGTGTGTGTGTGTGTTTCTTTATTTCAATTATTGTTTCTATTTTTCTGCATGTTGCTTAGTTTATTTCCTATTAGCTTTTATATAAGTTCAACATGACCATTCAACTATCTTGCTGGTTTGAACCTGAAGTAACATGATCAAAATTAATTAAAAGGATTCCATTAAATCCCCTATTTGATCTTTCATAAAGGATAACCAAATCAATTGGCGACCATCCGCCAATCATTATTCTCACTTAGCAGGTATCTACAAGAATAATTATAGTAAGACTTGATAATGTATCTACTTAATTAGTTTTTGATAATCTATTTAGTACTATTGTCCATAATCCATGCTTATAAAATGATATGTCACTTGTGGTGTCCGAAAAATGCAAATCTAGGATCTCATTTGTTACATTTTCCTCCAAATCTTATCCTTGGGATTTTTCTAAAGCTTCTTTATAAGAAATTCTTATAATCTTGATTTGACACATCATTCCTTTGTAATTTCAATAAATTAAAGAGATTTTTTTGACTCATTGTTTTGCTGTTTTTTTTACTCTCAAGCCTCAATCTAAAATTAAATTAAGGTTCTAATGCTACTGCACGAAGAATATTACAACAATTTAATTTAGATTTAAGTACAATTGTTTTTCTTATGGAATAAGAATATATTTTTATGTTTATTCTAATGTTATATTATGATTTTTGCGCAATTTGAAGTATTGTTCAAATCAACATGCAAATTCCAGAAAAGGCATAGGGCATGGTGGTAATTTGACAATATGCAAATTATCCGGTTAAACGGCCGGTTGAGGACGCTCGTGCGTTGGATCTAGGTTGCCATTTCGCACACAGAGGAGAATCAGAGCGCAAAACCTCTCTGACGTCGTATATAAACCCAACGCCGCCACTAGGCCGCACTCCGATTCCCGGTGCCTTCTTGGCTCATCTCACTCGTATTCGTTATTCCTACTCCGTCTCTCTCGGTCTCCGTCATCACTGAATCGCGAAGTGGAAGCTTCAACCATATATTTTTCTGGGTTCTGATCTCTCATTGGACAATCGCCGGCTGCAACGATATCTTCTCCCCCTCGCTGCCCCACCGTTCCGCTCGGGAATTGTTCAGCTTTACAACCCTTTCCATGGCAACAGAGGATGTCGTGGGGAAGAGCACGGGTGAGACCGCTGTAACGACGATTGTAAACCTGGCGGAGGAGGCAAAGCTTGCGAGAGAGGGAGTAAAGGCCCCGAGTGACGCGATCTTGAGCGTCTGTAAATCGCTCGTTGCTGGAGGCGTCGCCGGAGGAGTGTGAGTTCTTTTATTTTCGAGCAATAACTTTCTTATGGAGTCATTTCTTTTTCTTGCATGCTTGAATCGGATGTTGATTTTGATTAACTGGAAATGGCAGCTATGATTTGCACTATTGCTACTTGTTCAAACGCTTCTTTGAAAATGGTCGTTTGGGAATTTAAAATATGTTTTAATGGTTTGATAGTGTTGACATATGTATTATTGATTGTTGATAGTAGTGTTCATGTTGCAGTAGTTTATGGTTTTATTATTTCCAATAAATCTTCAAATTGGCATTTGATGCGATCTTTGTTGTTTTTCCCTCTTTTGAACTCCATGAAAATGAAAACTGTTTGTGTAGAGTGCACGATTTTCTGTTGCACCGGAAGTTCGCCAGCTGGGTCTGAGATGTTGGCTTTTAAAATGATTTGTGAAGTTAGAAAAAGAAATTGACCGATGTGGGTTTGAGATGTTGGCTTTTAAAATGATTTGTGAAGATAGAGAAAGAAATTGACCGATGTTGTCATCTATATAGTGCCATATTAATCCGTTAATGTCATGAAGTTTGCTGTGTCTTTTTTTTAACTATTATTTTGCATAAACGCACCAATTTTCACCCAAAAAAATTGTACTTCGATGGTAAACATCGTTTTCTTGCTGCATGTAAATTTGCAGCAAGACATGTTTCATTAGGGCATCTCCAACCGAAAATCTCATTTTTCACTCCAAAATGTAGTTTAACAAAAAATGGCGTGATTCATCTTCCAATCGAACTCCATTTTGCGCCCAGGTAACCGTCTTTCTCCTTCGCGCGTTTCTTAGGCAAATCCTGTAGAGACAGAGAAATAACGCAGGTGAACAGTGCAACACCAATATTGGCATCACACTGTTCACCCGCAACCAAATACCAGAAATTTTGTCGTTCAGCTGGAGCTCGTGAGCGACGCCATTCATGCATTTGGAGTTCGGTTGGAGATGCCCTTAATATCATCTTTTAAATTTTAATATGAGCTACCTATTAGTATTGCTTAATTTAGTGAATGAGCAGATAGAGTTTATTGCTATAGAATTACATTTATTGTTTGTGTATGCTAATGCAATTGAAAATACTTAATGGATGACATATCTACTGCATGCTGCAGGTAGAAATTTCAGCAGTGCTACCATGTGAATTCTTTGAAGTTTGAAATACTTAAATAATATCACTATCACTTACTGTCATGATGGCATTAGAGCTAAATATACAAATCATGATATGAACAAGGGATTTCGTGGAGTCAATTCTAATTTTGCCAGATTTTAAGAGTTTGGATGAAGATATTCTGAAGTTAGGATTCAAAAGGATCACATTTCCTGCAAAAAATAAACCAGAGTTCTTCTGTTGTTTAAATAAATAAATAATTCTTCCATAGGTGTAGGAAGAAAAGGATCACGTTTAAGGAACTATGGTTGAGTTTAGAACATTCATTATGTGTGTTAGGAACTCATTGTTGGAAGTATTATTTGATTCATTCTAATTAGGAAATTTTGATGTTGTGGAATGTGAAAGTTCGTTAGGGATGTTAGGCCCTATGAATTAGTCCCGAGGCTAACCAAGAGGGGGGGGGGTGAATTGATATTTTTAAAAATTCTTTAAAACTAAGAACAAATATTACAAACCAAAATCACCACGGAAAAACAAGTGTGGAAAATTAAAGTGCGGAAGCAGTAAAAAGAACACAAGGGTTTATAGTGGTTCGGTCAACTTGACCTACGTCCACTCCCCGGAGGCGCCCTCCGAGTATTGCACTACCAACATGACTCTCCTTTAGCCCCCACAGCTAGGCGGAGAAGCCCTTACAAAACACCTTCTTTTTGCCACACCCGACAAGGCAGAGAACCCAACTCCTTTTGCTTCCTCCTGAAGCAGGCAGAGAACCTCGATCGATTGCTGAAGCTTATCTCTTCCAACCCTTCCAAGGACAAGAGACTCTAGGGAAGAAGAAGTGGAACAATGCTTGGAGCACAGTTGTGAACTCCCTCACAAGCTCCCCCTCACAAGATCCTCTCTCTCTCTCTCTCTCCTTTAGGTTTTCTCAGGTCAAGATAACAGCCAAAGATATTCAAAAAACGTTGAACAAGAGCTCTTAAATAGAAGAGCTTTAAAGGAGCTTAATAATTGCAAGTTGCCAACTTTATCGTCCAGGGCGATAATAATATCGTCCTGTATGATTAGTTCAAAACACAGACGATCGGTCAGAACATCGCCCTGAAGATGATCTGGATGATTGAAAATTGGCTTGATCGTCCCGGACAATTAGTTCAAATCAGAGGAAAATCGTCCAGAGCATCGCCCTGAATTCGAGCTGACCAATAGTTATCGTCCAGGTGTAACTAAGGGTTTTTGAATAGATCGTCCTGGCCGATCCTACGATCGTCCGGGACGATGTGATCGTATCAATCATCCTTAATTATTTCCTTGATTCCTGGATCAATTTAGACATAATTGTGTAATATCGTCCAGGCCGATCTCACGATCGTCCTGGCCGATTGCCAAAAATACAGAATACCTAAATTGATCATGGCACCTATTTCTTTCTGTTTTGAGCATATCGTCCTGGCCGATACAAGTATCGTCCAGGCCGATAAGTTAATTACGGCTGCCTTAACTAAGAAATTCTGATTAGAACTTTTGTTTTGAAATCGATCGTCCAGGACGATAATAAGATAGTCCGAGACGATGTGAGTAAAAACAGAAATTCTAAATCTCTCAAGTGTGTGTAGGGTAATTTAACATCAGTCACTTCAAATATTTACAATTAACTCAAGAAAGGGAAAAAGAAAAATACAGACTGACTCAGACCTAGTCTACCTAATCTCGAGCTGGTTCTAATTTCCGTTCGATCTTTGAGTCCTGAAAAGTTAGTAGAGAAAAGACAGTCGTATTGTTTGCTATCATCAAAACCATAATTCATGAAATCAAATATGCAACAATCTCCCTCTTTTTGATGATGGCAAACACTCCGACGATTATTTAAAAAACAACAGTGTAAAATAAAAATTCAGAATACAAGTTCAAACATACAACTAAATTCAGAATAAAAGTTCAAACATACAATCCTACTAACATGCAACCCTATTACTCTCTCTTTTGACATCTCAAAAAGGAGGAGGAAATTAAAAAGCAACTAAAGTAGAAAAAAATACAAAAAGAAAGAAAAGCAAACATAAGCAACTACAGGAAATAAAATCTAAGACTAAAAAAATGAGGGTCCCTGATCATCAGACGGAGGTGGTGGTGGTGGTGGCTGCTGAAAGTAACTTGTCAAGGCAGCAAACTGTGAGCCAAACCAGGCCATGTCCTGGTCGTGCTGCTGCTGCTGGTGAATAGCAAGAGTATCAAAATGGGCTATAACCTCATCGTGCTGCTGCTGGTGAGCTACAAAAGTGTCGAATCGGGTCTCCAACTGATCAAATCTCTCTATTAACTGATCAAACTATGAGTGGTGGCAGAGAGGAGCAGGTTCAGGAACGGGATCGGGAGCCTCCTCCTCCACAGCCCCCGAGGTTCCCATCCCTTGGGTGGAGACGAGTACTGTGAAGGGTGTTGAAAGAACTGTTCGAGTAGCAGGGAGGCTGAAGGTCGTGACGAGCAGGATATTGAAGATTGTATTTGGTTTCAAGAATATAGGCTATGAGGTGTCCTAAAGCAAGGTTGGGTTTCCTCCTATGGCCTGGATCGCGAATAGTTGTTAAATGATCAATGTAACGAAAAATTAGGTCTGTAGCATTGAAATCTCTATGGGCCATGATGTAAAAAGTAGTCAAAGAAAGTAGAGGAGTGATGTGGACACGATCCCCGGCCTTTGGAATTATGGAAGTGCGAAGGACATGTTGGATTGTCCTAGCATCTTTGACTAAAGAGCTAGTCTCCCCAACATAAAAGGGTGCGTTGGTCTGGCGAAGGAAATGATTTGTCGAGGTCCAATCAAAATCAGGATAAGAAATAATGGTATGCAGCTTATCCCCGGTGTTGGATAGCTGCAACAGTTCAGCACAGTCCTGATATGTGATCTCGACCGGAC